>NW_028160610.1:27500-45035 GCF_964263955.1 Coregonus lavaretus | reverse complement strand
GCGTCTAAAATTGCATCATATTCCCTACATAGTGCACTACTTTTGGACACATTATAGTGCACTACATTTGGACTTGGACGCAGTACTTTTGGATGCCATTTTGGACGCACCCCATGGAGAATATATAGGGGGTAATGAATACCTAATGAGATGTGAGTGTGAAAGAATCCTCCTTACTCTGGGTCTCTCTGCAGAGAGAAGGCTGATAAGAAGAAATTGGGCTTTGGGATTGACAGTCTGCTGCTGAGAGGGTGCACCGTCAGAAACACAGACCATGTAGCTGGGTTTGTGGTGTACGCAGGTGAAATATGACATCTTACCTCTAACCTCTGACCTCTGACCTTTGAGCTCTACTGTTACATCTTTACGTTCCTGGTTAAGTTATTACATTTTTATTAAGTTCATTAATTACAGCGTTGTGAACATGTGAGTCTTTAAGTTCGAACACCAGAAAAGATGATGATCCTCATTTGAGTAAACACTTGCCTGCTTGCAACCATGTAGTGGCTTTACTAACGGCCCGCCGCTGGCCAAGTTGGCGACCCACTGCCAGAAACCACTGGCGCCGCTACAGTGTTTTGCTCACCTCTTGTTCCAGGCCGTGAGACCAAGTCCATGCTAAACAACAACGGACCGAGATACAAACGCAGCAAACTGGAACGCAAGATGAACATCAACGTGCTCTTCTGTGTCATTCTACTGTTCTGCATGTGCCTTATAGGAGCGCTAGGTAAATTGATCCTACAGTTGACCCTAGTTACCATACAATCATGGCAACGCATTATTTGAAGTATACACACCTACATGTAAACCATACAGAAGCCGTATAGAAGTGCTAGGCAGTCAACCTACCTATATTAATTACCATACAATTACTACGTTATACTGTACTAATATACTTTCCCTATCAACATATAGGTCTACATACTGCATATTTTAGCATAGCACTGTATGAAGAAATCAGACACTCAGATACGTCCCAAATGGTACCCTATTCCCAATATAGTGCACTACTTTTGACCAGAGCCCTATAAGTCCTGGCTAAAAGTAGTGCACTAAATAGGGAATAGTGTGCCATTTTGGGACACACTTCAGCTCCCACGGTTAATAACTAACTAACTAGACACTGGGCCTGATCGGACAGCTCAGAGCTTCAGCTCTTTTCTGTCCATAGAAACACATGGATGGGTGGAAGAGGCAAGGTAGACAAGGAGCAAGGAAGGAGGGTGTGGTCAAAACAAGTCATTCACTAGCCAAGGTTAATGTTGGAATCCATGGACCTTTATAGGAAGATATTTAAACATTGATCAGGTCCAGATCCCAAGGTTAATGTTCTTATCCGTGGACCTTAATAGGAAGACATTGAAACATTGCTAGCTCCCCATCAGTCATCGGACGGCCATCAGCATATAGAAGAACAGAAGAAGAGGGGAAAGAAGGGAGGAAGAATAGCCCCCTCCCCTCTGAGACGGAGTATTGGGATTAATCCACCTGTCTTTACTGGCCTTTTTCCTTCTTACCCCCCCCCCCCCCCCCTCTCCTCCTGTTCTTACCCTCCTCTCCTCCTGTTCTTACCCTCCTCTCCTCCTTTTCTTACCCTCCTCTCCTCCTGTTCTTACCCTCCTCTCCTCCTGTTCTTACCCTCCTCTCATCCTGTTCTTACCCTCCTCTCCTCTCCTCCTGTTCTTACCCTCCTCTCCTCCTGTTCTTACCCTCCTCTCCTCCTGTTCTTACCCTCCTCTCCTCCTGTTCTTACCCTCCTCTCCTCTCCTCCTGTTCTTACCCTCCTCTCCTCTCCTCCTGTTCTTACCCTGCTCTCCTCCTGTTCTTACCCTCCTCTCCTCCTATTCTTACCCTCCTCTCCTCTCCTCCTGTTCTTACCCTCCTCTCCTCTCCTCCTGTTCTTACCCTCCCCTCCTCCTGTTCTTACCCTCCTCTCCTCTCCTCCTGTTCTTACCCTCCTCTCCTCCTGTTCTTACCCTCCTCTCCTCTCCTCCTGTTCTTACCCTCCTCTCCTCCTGTTCTTACCCTCCCCTCCTCCTGTTCTTTCCCTCCTCTCCTCTCCTCCTGTTCTTACCCTCCTCTCCTCCTGTTCTTACCCTCCTCTCCTCCTGTTCTTACCCTCCCCTCCTCCTGTTCTTTCCCTCCTCTCCTCTCCTCCTGTTCTTACCCTCCTCTCCTCCTGTTCTTACCCTGCTCTCCTCCTGTTCTTACCCTCCTCTCCTCTCCTCCTGTTCTTACCCTCCCCTCCTCCTGTTCTTACCCTCCTCTCCTCCTGTTCTTACCCTCCTCTCCTCCTGTTCTTACCCTCCTCTCCTCCTGTTCTTACCCTCCTCTCCTCTCCTCCTGTTCTTACCCTCCTCTCCTCCTGTTCTTACCCTCCTCTCCTCCTGTTCTTACCCTCCTCTCCTCCTGTTCTTACCCTGCTCTCCTCCTGTTCTTACCCTCCTCTCCTCTCCTCCTGTTCTTACCCTCCTCTCCACTCCTCCTGTTCTTACCCTTCTCTCCTCCTGTTCTTATCCTCCTCTCCTCCTTTTCTTACCCTCCTCTCCCCTCCTCCTTTTCTTACCCTCCTCTCCTCTCCTCCTGTTCTTACCCTCCTCTCCTCCTGTTCTTACCCTCCTCTCCTCCTGTTCTTACCCTCCTCTCCTCCTGTTCTTACCCTCCTCTCCTCCTGTTCTTACCCTCCTCTCCTCTCCTCCTGTTCTTACCCTCCTCTCCTCTCCTCCTGTTCTTACCCTCCTCTCCTCCTGTTCTTACCCTCCTCTCCTCCTGTTCTTACCCTCCTCTCCTCCTGTTCTTACCCTCCTCTCCCCTCCTCCTGTTCGTACCCTCCTCTCCTCTCCTCCTGTTCTTACCCTCCTCTCCCCTCCTCCTGTTCTTACCCTCCTCTCCTCTCCTCCTGTTCTTACCCTCCTCTCCTCCTGTTCTTACCCTCCTCTCCTCCTTTTCTTACCCTCCTCTCTCCTCCTCCTGTACTTACCCTCCCCTCCTCTTGTTCTTACCCTCCTCTCCTCCTTTTCTTACCCTCCTCTCTCCTCCTCCTTTTCTTACCCTCCTCTCCCCTCCTCCTGTTCTTACCCTCCCCTCCTCTTGTTCTTACCCTCCTCTCCTCTCCTCCTTTTCTTACCCTCCTCTCCTCTCCTCCTTTTCTTACCCTCCTCTCCTCTCCTCCTTTTCTTACCCTCCTCTCCTCTCCTCCTTTTCTTACCCTCCTCTCCCCTCCTCCCTTTCTTACCCTCCTCTCCCCTCCTCCTTTTCTTACCCTCCTGTCCCCTCCTCCTTTTCTTACCCTCCTCTCCCCTCCTCCTGTTCTTACCCTCTTGTCCTTTCTTACCTCCTTTTCCTACAATCCTTCTACCTCCACTTCCTTTCGCTCCGTTCTCTCACCCCTTCATCCCCCTCTCCCTCCTTTCCCCCTCTCCTTCCCCAAACAGGTCATTATATCTGGCTGGAGTCGTTACCCAGCATGCCTCTCTTCCTGATGCCAGACAGACATGGTCATCTGGACCCGCCCACTCTGTCTAGCTTCTACATGTTCTTCACGATGATCATACTACTGCAGGTAGAGAGAGTGTGTGTGTATGTGTGTGCATGCGTGTGTGTGTTGGTGTGTGTGTGTGTGTGTGTTGGTGTGTTGGGTGTGTGTGTGTGTGTTGGTGTGTTGGGAGAAACATCTTGATCGATGAACAGCCATAAAGCAAGCATTTGTGTGTACCAATATGACATCACTCTGTGACTGTTGAACAATGATCAACCCTTTTCCTCTCTTCCTTTCCTTCCTCCATCCTCCTCTCTTCCTTTCCTTCCTCCATCCTCCTCTCTTCCTCCATCCTCCTCTCTTCCTTTCCTTCCTCCATCCTCCTCTCTTCCTCCATCCTCCTCTCCTCCTCCATCCTCCTATCTTCCTTTCCTTCCTCCATCCTCCTCTCTTCCTCCATCCTCCTCTCCTCCTCCATCCTCCTCTCTTCCTTTCCTTCCTCCATCCTCCTCTCTTCCTCCATCCTCCTCTCTTCCTCCATCCTCCTCTCTTCTCTTCCATCCTTCTCTTCCTCTCTTCCTCCATCCTCCTTCCGTCTTTCTCCCCCAGATCCTGATTCCCATCTCCCTGTACGTATCCATTGAAATAGTCAAGGCGGGTCAGGTGTTCTTCATCACTAACGACATAGACCTGTATGATGAAGAGACAGACAGCAGAGTCCAGTGTAGAACTGTCAACATCACTGAGGACCTGGGACAGATTCAGTACGTCTTCTCGGACAAGACTGGTACCCTCACAGAGAACAAGATGGTGTTCAGACGATGCACCGTCATGGGGACCGAGTACGCACACAAAGAGAATGGTAAAGAAACAATGGGAACTGTAAAGAAACGATGGGAACTGTTCAAATAGCATCCGATGACCTGTGTACCCAATTGGGATTATAAAGACATTGGTTGATTGTGATCGTCAAGGTCACTGGACGTAATTTGAGATCTTCCACTAGTTGTCTACTTAGTTGTTTTTTAGGTATTTTAATGTGACTTGCTTCAGCATTGTTAACATGTTTGTTGGTGGTCCAGTCCTTGATGGTATAAACAAACTAAGGAGTGTGGCTTTACACATCCTCATCACAAGCTCCACAAACTCCGCTGGCTTGCCAACTTTAACCCTGGTTTCAACCAGACGGACTGCAGCCCAGCAGATACTGCTGTGGGAATCTTCCTCTCTCTTGTTATTAACCCATTGTTTCCTCATACCTCTCAGAACACGAAAGCATTTAAAGACTGAACAGAACATTGTGGGGCTCTGGCCTTGAGCTAGGCCCTTGAAATGCTGATGCAGTTTTAATTAGGGGTCCTAGCACCGGTCCTAGCACATTTTTACTGAACAGAACGTTGTAAATAGTATGTAGTGGGATTAGTACACAGTATGTCGTTTTAGTAGGTAGAAGGCAAGACAGGCCTCTGTACTAGTCTAAAGACAGCTTGTGAAGCAATAGTTGTTGCGTTCCAAGATGGCCGCTCTATTCAACTTTTCAACATTAGCCTCTAACAACAACAAAAAAATCACAACTTTTTCCACTGACATAAAAATACTTCTGGACAGCTGAAGCAATTCACACAGTTTTTCTTCATGAAAAATTATCCTTTCTAGTTTCTTCTGATTCTTTAGTGCTGTCTAGCCAACTCCTATGATCATTAAACATCAACAGGAGTTGGCTCTACAGTACAAACAGATCTGGGCCCATCTTATACTAACTGAGTGAGTGTACAGTAGAGTGAATATGTTTTGGCTCTCCTCTCCAGCCATCCGTCTGGCTCTCCTTGGGGAGGCTGATGACACAGAGGAAGAGGTCCTCTTCCACCAGAGACCACTCCCCTCGCAGACAGGATGGACCCTGGAGGACAACCATGACCATGACCCAGAAGTAATACAACGTTGCCATGGCGCCCAGCAACCTCACAGCGGCGGCGGCGGCCATCACAGGAACAAGGAAGGAAGTGCCCAGGGGGAAGTAGCCTTCAGCAGTCCACTGGTGAGATTATAGCTTGGTGATAACAATAACAACAACAAGAATAGAAACATTGTATTTGTTAGGCTGAGTACCCAATGTACCCAATGTACCCAATGTACCCAATGTACCAATACCGCTCAAGCAAGACAGTTTTGAATGGTAAAACGCTTAAAATAACTCAACCTAAAATACCGTATATTATATTTTTATGACACTGTGGTCAATGCGTGCGTGTGTGTGTGTGTGTCCCATGTGCCATGTCTGTAGTTGCACATATGGTCATGCTGAGCAACATGAAGCCATGGGCTACTGATATCACAGCACATCACATTAACATCACAGCAACATCACAGCAACATCACATCAACATCAACATCACATCAATAGATAGCAGCAGTAGATAGCAGCAGTAGATAGCAGCAGTAGAGAGGAGCAGTAGATAGCAGCAGTAGATAGCAGCAGTAGGTAGCAGCAGTAGATAGCAGCAGTAGATAGCAGCAGTAGATAGCAGCAGTAGATAGCAGCAGTAGAGAGGAGCAGTAGATAGCAGCAGTAGATAGCAGCAGTAGGTAGCAGCAGTAGATAGCAGCAGTAGATAGCAGCAGTAGATAGCAGCAGTAGATAGCAGCAGTAGATATCAGCAGTAGATAGCAGCAGTAAATAGCAGCAGTAGATAGCAGCAGTAGAGAGCAGCAGTAGATAGCAGCAGTAGATTGCAGCAGTAGATAGCAGCAGTAGATAGCAGCAGTAGATAGCAGCAGTAGATAGCTGCAGTAGATAGCAGCAGTAGATAGCTGCAGTAGATATAATCAGTAGATTGCAGCAGTAGATAGCAGCAGTAGATAGCAGTATGAGAATGCAGCAGTAGATAGCAGCAGTATATAGCAGCAGTAGAGAGCAGCAGTAGATAGCAGTATGAGAATGCAGCAGTAGGTAGCAGCAGTAGATAGCAGCAGTAGAGAGGAGCAGTAGATAGCAGCAGTAGATAGCAGCAGTAGATAGCAGCAGTAGATAGCAGTAGATAGCAGCAGTAGATAGCAGCAGTAGAGAGCAGCAGTAGATAGCAGCAGTAGATTGCAGCAGTAGATAGCAGCAGTAGATAGCAGCAGTAGATAGCAGCAGTAGAGAGCAGCAGTAGAGAGCAGCAGTAGATAGCAGCAGTAGATAGCAGCAGTAGATAGCAGTAATAGATTGCAGCAGTAGATAGCAGCAGTAGATAGCAGCAGTAGATATCAGCAGTAGATAGCAGCAGTAGATAGCAGCAGTAGATAGCAGCAGTAGATATCAGCAGTAGATAGCAGTAGTAGATAGCAGCAGTAGATATCAGCAGTAGATAGCAGCAGTAGATAGCAGCAGTAGATAGCAGCAGTAGATAGAAGCAGTAGATTGCAGCAGTAGACGGCAGCATTAGGTAGCAGCAGTAGATAGCAGCAGTAGATAGCAGCAGTAGATAGCAGCAGTAGATAGCAGCAGTAGATAGCAGCAGTAGTTAGCAGTAAACATAATTCCACTTTGACGTTATGTGCCAGTGACCAAAAATCTCAATTTAATCCATTTTTTAATTCAGTCTGTAACAACAACATGTGGTTAAAGTCAAGGGGTTTGAATACTTTCTGAAGGCACTCTACACCACATCCCATGCTGCATTAATACAAGCCTCATAACCAACCCCGTCCCATAGAGATACAGTAAAACACTGTTGTTTTTAATTCTGTCCCCCTGTCCTTTCTGTGTACAGGAAACAGAGGTGGTCCCAGACAGAAAGCTACTTCAGCGTGTTCTGAGAGGTGGTGGTGACGGGGCTGGTGGCAGAGGGATACGCCACTGCGAGGAAACAGATCTCTATCTTGACTTCTTCCTGGCTCTCGCTGTCTGCAACACGGTGGTTGTTTCCACAGCAACGCAGGCTCAGGCTCAGAGACAGCGGGTGAGTCGTGCTCTGTTCCAAGTGTTCCGTTCCTCTCCTCCGTTCTGTTCTGTTCACTGTGACCCTGACCTGGTGTAGGAGAGAGGAAGAGGGGATGCGGAGGAGGGAAGGAGGAGAAGAGAGGAGGAGGAGTGGAGGAAAGGGGGGAAGAGAGGGAGATGGTTTTGTGACCTCAACTTCTAAGACCACAGGTTATATATCAATATTTGATCTTGATCTTAATATTAATCAAATATTAAACCTTGCAAAATGAAAGCCTGCCTTCGTGATAGATCCTGATGGTTGAAAATTTGCCATTTTATCAGAACAGAATTTCTGGGAAGTACATTTTACTCATAGGATATCTTTAGGCTATAGTACTGCCCTGCAGTCCAAATATCTGGCAGTAAGGCTATAGTACTGCCATGCAGTCCAGATATCTGGCAGTAAGGCTATAGTACTGCCCTGCAGTCCAGATATCTGGTAGTAAGGCTATAGTACTGCCATGCAGTCCAGATATCTGGCAGTAAGGCTATAGTACTGCCCTGCAGTCCAGATATCTGGTAGTAAGGCTATAGTACTGCCATGCAGTCCAGATATCTGGCAGTAAGGCTATAGTACTGCCCTGCAGTCCAGATATCTGGCAGTAAGGCTATAGTACTGCCCTGCAGTCCAGATATCTGGCAGTAAGGCTATAGTACTGCCCTGCAGTCCAGATATCTGGCAGTAAGGCTATAGTACTGCCCTGCAGTCCAGATATCTGGCAGTAAGGCTATAGTACTGCCCTGCAGTCCAGATATCTGGCAGTAAGGCTATAGTACTGCCCTGCAGTCCAGATATCTGGCAGTAAGGCTATAGTACTGCCCTGCAGTCCAGATATCTGGCAGTAAGGCTATAGTACTGCCCTGCAGTCCAGATATCTGGCAGTAAGGCTATAGTACTGCCCTGCAGTCCAGATATCTGGCAGTAAGGCTATAGTACTGCCCTGCAGTCCAGATATCTGGCAGTAAGGCTATAGTACTGCCCTGCAGTCCAGATATCTGGCAGTAAGGCTATAGTACTGCCCTGCAGTCCAGATATCTGGCAGTAAGGCTATAGTACTGCCCTGCAGTCCAGATATCTGGTAGTAAGGCTATAGTACTGCCCTGCAGTCCAGATATCTGGCAGTAAGGCTATAGTACTGCCCTGCAGTCCAGATATCTGGCAGTAAGGCTGTAGTACTGCCATGCAGTCCAGATATCTGGCAGTAAGGCTATAGTACTGCCCTGCAGTCCAGATATCTGGTAGTAAGGCTATAGTACTGCCCTGCAGTCCAGATATCTGGCAGTAAGGCTATAGTACTGCCCTGCAGTCCAGATATCTGGCAGTAAGGCTATAGTACTGCCCTGCAGTCCAGATATCTGGCAGTAAGGCTATAGTACTGCCCTGCAGTCCAGATATCTGGCAGTAAGGCTATAGTACTGCCCTGCAGTCCAGATATCTGGCAGTAAGGCTATAGTACTGCCCTGCAGTCCAGATATCTGGCAGTAAGGCTATAGTACTGCCCTGCAGTCCAGATATCTGGTAGTAAGGCTATAGTACTGCCCTGCAGTCCAGATATCTGGCAGTAAGGCTATAGTACTGCCCTGCAGTCCAGATATCTGGCAGTAAGGCTATAGTATTGCCCTGCAGTACAGATATCTGTCAGTAAGGCTATAGTACTGCCATGCAGTACAGATATCTGGCAGTAAGGCTATAGTACTGCCCTGCAGTCCAGATATCTGGTAGTAAGGCTATAGTACTGCCATGCAGTACAGATATCTGGCAGTAAGGCTATAGTACTGCCCTGCAGTCCAGATATCTGGCAGTAAGGCTATAGTACTGCCCTGCAGTCCAGATATCTGGCAGTAAGGCTATAGTACTGCCATGCAGTACAGATATCTGGCAGTAAGGCTATAGTACTGCCCTGCAGTCCAGATATCTGGTAGTAAGGCTATAGTACTGCCATGCAGTACAGATATCTGGCAGTAAGGCTATAGTACTGCCACGCAGTACAGATATCTGGCAGTAAGGCTATAGTACTGCCCTGCAGTCCAGATACCTGGCAGTAAGGCTATAGTACTGCCCTGCAGTCCAGATATCTGGCAGTAAGGCTATAGTACTGCCATGCAGTACAGATATCTGGCAGTAAGGCTATAGTACTGCCCTGCAGTCCAGATATCTGGTAGTAAGGCTATAGTACTGCCATGCAGTACAGATATCTGGCAGTAAGGCTATAGTACTGCCCTGCAGTCCAGATATCTGGTAGTAAGGCTATAGTACTGCCATGCAGTACAGATATCTGGCAGTAAGGCTATAGTACTGCCATGCAGTACAGATATCTGGCAGTAAGGCTATAGTACTGCCATGCAGTACAGATATCTGGCAGTAAGGCTATAGTACTGCCCTGCAGTCCAAATATCTGGCAGTAAGGCTATAGTACTGCCCTGCAGTCCAGATATCTGGTAGTAAGGCTATAGTACTGCCATGCAGTACAGATATCTGGCAGTAAGGCTATAGTACTGCCCTGCAGTCCAAATATCTGGCAGTAAGGCTATAGTACTGCCCTGCAGTCCAAATATCTGGCAGTAAGGCTATAGTACTGCCCTGCAGTCCAAATATCTGGCAGTAAGGCTATAGTACTGCCCTGCAGTCCAGATATCTGGTAGTAAGGCTATAGTACTGCCCTGCAGTCCAGATATCTGGCAGTAAGGCTATAGTACTGCCCTGCAGTCCAGATATCTGGCAGTAAGGCTATAGTACTGCCCTGTAGTCCAGATATCTGGCAGTAAGGCTATAGTACTGCCCTGCAGTCCAGATATCTGGCAGTAAGGCTATAGTACTGCCCTGCAGTCCAGATATCTGGCAGTAAGGCTATAGTATTGCCCTGCAGTCCAGATATCTGGCAGTAAGGCTATAGTACTGCCCTGCAGTCCAGATATCTGGCAGTAAGGCTATAGTACTGCCCTGCAGTCCAGATATCTGGCAGTAAGGCTATAGTATTGCCCTGCAGTCCAGATATCTGGCAGTAAGGCTATAGTACTGCCCTGCAGTCCAAATATCTGGCAGTAAGGCTATAGTACTGCCCTGCAGTCCAGATATCTGGTAGTAAGGCTATAGTACTGCCCTGCAGTCCAGATATCTGGTAGTAAGGCTATAGTACTGCCCTGCAGTCCAGATATCTGGTAGTAAGGCTATAGTACTGCCCTGCAGTCCAGATATCTGGCAGTAAGGCTATAGTACTGCCCTGCAGTCCAAATATCTGGCAGTAAGGCTATAGTACTGCCCTGCAGTCCAGATATCTGGCAGTAAGGCTATAGTATTGCCCTGCAGTCCAGATATCTGGCAGTAAGGCTATAGTACTGCCCTGCAGTCCAGATATCTGGCAGTAAGGCTATAGTATTGCCCTGCAGTCCAGATATCTGGCAGTAAGGCTATAGTACTGCCCTGCAGTCCAGATATCTGGCAGTAAGGCTATAGTACTGCCCTGCAGTCCAGATATCTGGCAGTAAGGCTATAGTACTGCCCTGCAGTCCAGATATCTGGCAGTAAGGCTATAGTACTGCCCTGCAGTCCAGATATCTGGCAGTAAGGCTATAGTACTGCCCTGCAGTCCAGATATCTGGCAGTAAGGCTATAGTACTGCCCTGCAGTCCAGATATCTGGCAGTAAGGCTATAGTACTGCCCTGCAGTCCAGATATCTGGCAGTAAGGCTATAGTACTGCCCTGCAGTCCAGATATCTGGCAGTAAGGCTATAGTATTGCCCTGCAGTCCAGATATCTGGCAGTAAGGCTATAGTACTGCCCTGCAGTCCAGATATCTGGCAGTAAGGCTATAGTACTGCCCTGCAGTCCAGATATCTGGCAGTAAGGCTATAGTACTGCCCTGCAGTCCAGATATCTGGTAGTAAGGCTATAGTACTGCCCTGCAGTCCAGATATCTGGTAGTAAGGCTATAGTACTGCCCTGCAGTCCAGATATCTGGTAGTAAGGCTATAGTACTGCCCTGCAGTCCAGATATCTGGAAGTAAGAACAGTGATGTACGCAGTGAAGAGATAATTCAATTTTTGTATTTCAGCAGAAACATCAATTAAATTAGTCTGTCTCTTTATCTATCTGCCTCTCAGATTTATCTTGAATTATATACGTGCTCCGTCCTCGCCGGAAACGTTGCTGACCAAAACGTTCTCTTTCTCTCTCATCAGTGGTCAGCGTTAATTTACCTAATTGCTCTTTGAGGCTTCAGTTGAAATGTCTTGGTCCCTTTTTACTAAATTAACCACACACACACACACACACACACTTGGCATGGCACGGCATGGGGAGATACGTCAGAGTCGCCCTCGTTAATTTGATTACCCAGAGTTCCTGATTGGGTTGGGGAAATACGAGAGAGGCCGGCGGGCTGTCCCATGAATGGGCGGTCAAAACAGTTATTCCTATTGGTTAAGTGGCCGTGTGCACCTGGTGGTGCAATGAAAGGCAGACCGGAGTAGTTGATCGAAGTGTTATAAGATATTAGATGATCAGAACACAATTTCATCATGTTCTCATAAGACTAACCATTTAACCATTGGACTTATATTTCACTCAAGGTGACATGTAACTTATATCCCTTTCAGTTGAACATAGACTGCATTACAAAAAGCCAAGTGCCAGGTTTACTGCTTCACCACTTTGAAGCTTTACAAAAAAAAACCTAATACAGCACTATATAAAAAAACCACCATCCATTCTTTCCCCAGGCTAGTGGGCGTCCGAGCCCCTCTCTCCTCCAGTCCTTGGTAAGGAAAATATATTCTCTACGTCACACCATCCGCTCCTGGCAGCCCATGACTGAGAAGGAGGATCTGGACACTGACCCCAACACCAACAGCAGCCCCTCTGGCCCAGTCAACAGCCATGTGTCTGACCACCCCCACACCACCGCAGGAGGGCAGACCAGACAGACCACCCCCGCAGGGGGGCAGACCAGAGAGACCAACGCCCAGGGTGGGTAGAGAGAGAGAATGACTCAGTCTTATTTAATATGACTTACAGTCTCAGAACTAGTGTACATAAAACAGCAAGTACAAATGATATTGATAGTGTTGCAACGCTAAAACTACCCAAACCTACAACACTGACACATACAAAGGCATTGGAAGACACATGCCTCTGCAAGTGAATTGTAATCACAATCAGCTAACCAGATAAATAGCTAAGTGTGGATCTAACACGGTACTGTCACTGTCTCTGTCTCTGTCTCTGTCTCTGTCTCTGCCTCTGTCTCTGCCTCTGCCTCTGCCTCTGTCTCTGTCTCTGTCTCTGTCTCTGTCTCTGTCTCTGTCTCTGTCTCTGTCTCTATCTCTGTCTCTGTCTCTGTCTCTGTCTCTGCCTCTGTCTCTATCTCTGTCTCTGTCTCTATCTCTATCTCTGTCTCTGTCTCTGTCTCTGTCTCTGTCTCTGTCTCTGTCTCTGTCTCTGTCTCTGTCTCTGTCTCTGTCTCTGTCTCTGTCTCTGTCTCTGTCTCTGTCTCTATCTCTGTCTCTGTCTCTGTCTCTGTCTCTGTCTCTATCTCTGTCTCTGTCTCTATCTCTTACTCTGTCTCTATCTCTGTCTCTGTCTCTGTCTCTGTCTCTGTCTCTGTCTCTGTCTCTGCCTCTGTCTCTGCCTCTGTCTCTGTCTCTGTCTCTGCCTCTGTCTCTGTCTCTGTCTCTCTCTCTGTCTCTGTCTCTGTCTCTGTCTCTGCCTCTGTCTCTGCCTCTGTCTCTGTCTCTGTCTCTGTCTCTGTCTCTGTCTCTGTCTCTGTCTCTGTCTCTGTCTCTGTCTCTGTCTCTGTCTCTGCCTCTGTCTCTGTCTCTGTCTCTGACTCTGCGTCTGTCTCTCTCTGTCTATGTCTCTGTCCCAGCCAACAACACCAGACCTGGGTTGGTAGTGAGCACTGCTGATAAGCTTTGCTACGAGGCAGAGAGTCCAGATGAGGCAGCCTTGGTGTACGCTGCCAAGGCGTACGGCTTCACCCTATTGGCCCGTACCCCAGACAGCGTCACAGTGAGGTTACCTCACGGGCAGGAGCTGACCTATCAGGTGCTGGACACCCTGACCTTTGACCCCAACAGGAAGAGGATGTCGATTGTGTTGCGTCATCCAATCACCAGAGAGATAGTGATGTATACCAAAGGGGCAGACTACACCATTATGGATCTTCTAGGGACTCCATATGCAGGTAGGCTTATAACTAATGCATGGTCCTGTATGATACTGTATGGTCCTGTATGATACTGTATGGTCCTGCATGGTACTGTATGGTACTGTATGGTACTGTATGGTACTGTATGGTCCTGTATGGTACTGTATGGTACTGCATGGTACTGTATGGTACAATATAGTACTGCATGGTACTGTATGGTCCTGTATGGTACTGTATGGTACAATATGGTACTGCATGGTACTGTATGGTACTGCATGGTACTGTATGGTACTACATGGTACTGTATGGTACTGTATGGTACAATATGGTACTGCATGGTACTGTATGGTACTGTATGGTACTGCATGGTACTGTATGGTACAATATGGTACTGCATGGTACTGTATGATACTGCATGGTACTGTATGGTACTGCATGGTACTGTATGGTACTGTATGGTACTGCATGGTACTGTATGGTACTGCATGGTACTGTATGGTACTGTATGGTACTGCATGGTACTGTATGGTACTGTATGGTACTGCATGGTACTGTATGGTACAATATGGTACTGCATGGTACTGTATAGTACTGCATGGTACTGTATCGTGCAGTATGGTACTGCATGGTACTGTATGGTGCAATATGGTACTGTATGGTGCAATATGGTACTGTATGGTACTACTGTATGGTACTGTATGGTACATGTAGCTTTTACCCAAGTGACCTCAGATTGTCACAGGACCAATGCTCACTCTTGGGTCCAACATTTATGCAAACTGGGGCCAACGCAATAATTCCACTATAAATTATTAAAATACTGATTTTCCCTTCCACCGATTGAGGTACATTTTAAATTAGCTAAACACACCGGCTGGTCAGCGGCGCGAGAACAGTTTTCCATGGCTGGAAGCCCAGTCGAGATCCGGCCCCCCCCCTCCCAGAAGGCGAGATCGATGAAGATGAAGACAAAGAGCTGGATGAGACTCTTACGGAGAGGCTGTGGGGTTTGATGACTGAGATGTTCCCTGCTACACTGCGCTCTGCAGCTGAGGTGAACGCATCGGGCTCAGTCACTGTGGCCACGGAGCGGTACGGTTACTCCCGCGCTGCCCTGTGGGTGACCGCATCGGGCTCAGTCACTGTGGCCACGGAGCTGTACGGTTACTCCCGCGCTGCCCTGTGGGTGGGCACCTCCTCGTTCATGATCCTGGTCCTTCCGGTGGTGTTTGAGACTGAGAGACTACAGCTGGAGCAGCAGAGACAGATCCCCTGTTGGGCCCCAACGCAGGGATGCCAGATGGGATGCCAGGGAGGGATGTCAGGTGGAATGCCAGGTGGGATGCCAGGGTGGGATGTCAGGTGGGATGTCAGGTGGGATGCCAGGTGGGATGCCAGGGTGGGATGTCAGGTGGGATGTCAGGTGGGATGCCAGGGTTGGATGTCAGGTGGGATGTCAGGTGGGATGCCAGGGTGGGATGTCAGGTGGGATGTCAGGTGGGATGCCAGGTGGGATGCCAGGTGGGATGCCAGGTGGGATGCCAGGTTGGGATGCCAGGGTAGATGTCAGGTGGGATGCCAGGTGGGATGTCAGGTGGGATGCCAGGTGGGATGCCAGGTGGGATGCCAGGGTGGATGTCAGGTGGGATGCCAGGTGGGATGCCAGGTGGGATGCCAGGGTAGATGTCAGGTGGGATGCCAGGTAAGATGCCTCCCGCTCCAGTGAAGATGTGACCGACGTCCCTCCGACAGCCTTAGCGCTTCAACCAACGAGGGAGAGTGGAGGCTTGGAAGGAGAGAGAGACAACGAAGAGGGAGAAGAGAATACAAAGCTGCATCTGGTCAGCACATGTGATCATTCCAACATCCAGGATTGGCCATTTTAAGGAGATTAGAGGAGGATGATGTCACTTCCTGCGTGTTGCAATAATGAATGTCCCTTTCGCTGTCTGTCTTTACTCAACATCCTGCGGAGACTTCTGAGCACTGTGTTTTTACTCACTTCCCATCTTTTTTTTATACATAGCGATATAAATATGCATGTGTTCCAGGGGGTTTGGATCAGGTGGATAATTGAAGAAATTGGATTATTATTGTGGTTATAAGTGGTTACCAAGAGTGTGTGGGTCTGAAGAAAAATGTTTTCATGTGGGTGTGTAGCTACACATGGCCTTGCAACCGTTGTAACCTGTGTTTGGTTTGGGAACGTGTTCATACCACTCGTGTGTGTGGGAAAATCATGGTAGACATGACTTACATCATAGATCCGTCATATTCACAATCACAGCTGGTCATTGAGATCTATAGTGTCTGCTGGTTTTCCTTCTTACCTCTCCATCAAGAACTGGCTCACACTAGAGAAGCCAGGTAAGGTCATTGTCCATTGACTTGGTGACTTCTTGGTTGAGGCAACAAAAGACCAGCAGGCCACAAGACTCCAGAGACAAAGCCATAGATAGGGTGTTAAAGTGTTCTTTGTTGTGAGTGTTAGAATTCCGATTGAACAACTTTGCAGAGGGATAGCCAATTGAAAAAGCGTTGGTGATCAGAGTATGTATGAAAAATGCATGCACTCACTAACTGTAAGTCGCTCTGGATAAGAGCGTCTGCTAAATGACTAAAATGTAAATATAAATATATACTATATGGTACTGTTCAATAAGACAGGTGCTTATAATAGCATCAGCATGTGACCAGATTAGAAAGAAGAAGAAAAAGCTGGGCCCTTTACACACAGTTACCTGGTCAGGTCATGTGGTCAGGATAAACTTATATAATTATATATCATAATACAATATAATATATATGCCATTTAGCAGACACTTTTACCTAAAGCGACTTACGTGTGCATTTATGTATGGGTGTTAGCAGCGGGAATCCAACCCACAACTCTTGGCGTTGCAAGAGCCATGTTCTACCAACTATGCCACACAGGACCACATTTCCACTTTAGGACAGATGATTTGAGATATCACCTGATCCACACAGGACCACATTTCCACTTTAGTACATTGAGATATTACCAGGGTCATGACATCACTTTGAGTACTTATCTTGTTCTCTCCACAGAGAACAGGCTGGAGGGGAGCCAGAAGAATAGCACTCAAAGACACCTCGACTGGTACGCCAAGGAAGGACTACGCACCCTCTGTTTGGCAAAGAAGGTCAGCCCACCCATCCAGACACATTTAGAGACATGTCTAAGTAGCCTAGAAGAACGTTGACAGGGTAATGATTGTATGATCAAATTAGTTGTGTCTACTTGTCTGCTTCATAAACATCTGTTAGTGTTGGGTGTTGGGTATCAGTCAGCACCTCATCCCTCTCTCCTGGGGTGCTGTGTGAGAGGGCCTATGAGGACTGGTACCTGGTACCTGGTGCATGATGAGGACTGGTACCTGGTACCTGGTGCATGATGAGGACTGGTACCTGGTACCTGGTGCATGATGAGGACTGGTACCTGGTACCTGGTGCATGATGAGGACTGGTACCTGGTACCTGGTGCATAATGAGGACTGGTACCTGGTACCTGGTACCTGGTACATGATGAGGACTGGTACCTGGTACCTGGTACCTGGTGCATGATGAGGACTGGTACCTGGTACATGGTGCATGATGAGGACTGGTACCTGGTACCTGGTACATGATGAGGACTGGTACCTGGTACCTGGTGCATGATGAGGACTGTATCTGGTGCATGATGAGGACTGGTACCTGGTACCTGGTGCATGATGAGGACTGGTACCTGGTACCTGGTACCTGGTGCATGATGAGGACTGGTACCTGGTACCTGGTGCATGATGAGGACTGGTACCTGGTGCATGATGAGGACTGGTACCTGGTACCTGGTGCATGATGAGGACTGGTACCTGGTACATGAAGAGGACTGGTACCTGGTACCTGGTGAATGATGAGGACTGGTACCTGGTACCTGGTGCA
>NW_028160610.1:0-22500 GCF_964263955.1 Coregonus lavaretus | reverse complement strand
ATTAAACCTGCTTACAGATCTAATCAAAGGTGTAATACACCAATACACGTCCAAGGCATGATCACAGTTATCACATTCAACCCTCGTAGGAAATAAACACCCCTTCCTTATGAACAGACTGGGGAGTAGCAGATGTTTGTAATGAACAATCTAAACCACCGTAATACAGTGTAATACAATGATTAACCGATGTCCAGAGTTTCAATCGTATTACACCCCTACCATATCTGACATAGTTCAGTGTGGGCGGTTAGTGTGGGCAGAATATCACCTCAATATCTTCACCACGTCTGCGTCCCTAAGGCTAGGACTCACCAGTCACCGTAAACATGCTCCTCCAGTCATTCACAGCCAGAGATGATGAATGTAATGGAAGCACACCATCCTGGTAATTGATGCTGGTCTGCAGACACAAACCACACAGCACTGTGACTGGACTTCTCCCCTCTCTGACATTATAGATAAATGATGTGACACAACTGCTTAGAAATCCACCCTAAACGACAACAGAGAAACGTCTATGGCTGCATTTCATTCCTAAACATTTCAAAAAGTTGTCCCCTCCCCTCTGGGAGTCAACAAGGGCAGAAGGAAGGGAGTAACTTCTGAAATGAATTGCAGCCTACAAATAACAGCCAACCTACAAATAACAGCCAACAAATAACAGCCAACCTACATATGACACCCAACAAATAACAGCCAACCTACAAATAATAGTCAACAAATAACAGCCATCCTACAAATAACAGCCAACAAATAACAGCCATCCTACAAATAACAGCCAACATATAACATCCAACCTACAAATAACAGCCAACCTACAAATAACAACCAACCTACAAATAACAGCCAACCTACATATAACAGCCAACATATAACAGCCATCCTACAAATAACAGCCAACAAATAACAGCCATCCTACAAATAACAGCCAACATATAACATCCAACCTACAAATAACAGCCAACCTACAAATAACAACCAACCTACAAATAACAGCCAACCTACATATAACAGCCAACAAATAACAGCCATCCTACAAATAACAGCCAACCTACAAATAACAGCCAACAAATAACAACCAACCTACAAATAACAGCCAACAAATAACAGCCATCCTACAAATAACAGCCATCCTACAAATAACAGCCATCCTACAAATAACAGCCAACCTACAAATAACAGCCAACCTACAAATAACAGCCAACAAATAACAGCCAACCTATAAATAACAGCCAACAAATAACAGCCATCCTACAAATAACAGCCATCCTACAAATAACAGCCAATCTACAAATAACAGCCAACAAATAACAGCCAACCTACAAATAACAGCCAACCTACAAATAACTGCCAAGAAATAACAGCCAACCTACAAATAACAGCCAACAAATAACAGCCAACCTACAAATAACAGCCAACAAATAACAGCCAACCTACAAATAACAGCCATCCTACAAATAACAGCCAGCACATTACAGCCAACCTACAAATAACTGCCAAGAAATAACAGCCAACCTACAAATAACAGCCAACAAATAACAGCCAACAAATAACAGCCAGCCTTCAAATAACAGCCAACAAATAACAGCCAACCTACAAATAACAGCCAACAAATAACAGCCAACAAATAACAGCCAGCCTTCAAATAACAGCCAACAAATAACAGCCAACCTACAAATAACAGCCAACAAATAACAGCCAACCTACAAATAACAGCCAACAAATAACAGCCAACCTACAAATAACAGCTGACTCTATAATATGTTTTCCAGGCGGTGTGTGCGTCCACACTGGACTGTGCTCTGGAGCAGGTGAGGCGGCATGGAGGTCCAGGAGCTCCAGGGTACCACAGCCCCTCCATCGGCCTGGTGATGGATGGGCATACCCTGGGCATGGCCCTGGAGTCAGACCTGGTGGAGCGGTTTGTGGAGCTGGCTCGGCGCTGCCGCTCTGTGCTCTGCTGCAGAGTCACGCCCTTACAGAAGAGCACCGTGGTTAAGGTGGTTAGAGAGAGACTGAAGGTCATGACCCTGGCTATAGGTAAGAGATCCCCAGGATGGATCCATGAGAAGTCATGATAAGAAAGTGTAATGTATTGTAAACTTAAACAGTTCTGTGACCAAATGTTCCCCTTGACTGGTTTAGGTTAAGGAAGGGTTTAGAATGTCTGTAGATATCTCCTTTAGTGTCTATAGTTTTGCGGTTTTAAAGTCAATCTAAGTATAGCTGATCCTTTCTGTGTATCACCACTCGATTACTTCAGGAGATGGTGCGAATGACGTGAACATGATCCAAGCAGCTGATGTCGGCATCGGGATATCTGGACAGGAGGGCATGCAGGTTTGTGTCAAGTCTTTTGTTCTAAAGATCCTCTGACATAGCCTGGTCCCAGATCTGTTTGTGCTGTCTTGACAATGACCATATGAGTTGGCAAGACATCACAAACACATCTGGGACCAGGATATGAAAGGTTTTGATGCTCTGTCATTCTAAACTCAACCAAACACATCTGGGACCAGGATATGAAAGATTTTGACGCTCTGTCATTCTAAACTCAACCAAACACATGTTGAAGGAGCTGTGTATGTTTGATTTTATTTTAGGTTTTATTTGGATATCTTCTAGCCCTCATTTGGTCTAATCTTCCAAGAGTACTTAACACACTTTAAAATACAATCACATGTTGTTCTGTTTTGTCTTCTGTCTGCAGGCCGTCATGGCCAGTGACTTCTCCATCTCCTGTTTTAAACACCTGAAGAAGCTTCTCCTGGTCCATGGACACTGGTGTTACAGCAGACTGGCTAACATGGCCGTCTACTTCTTCTACAAGAATGTGGTGGGTACTACAACATTATTTCACCACGTCCATCCACCGTCGATGCATCACACCAATCTAAACACTTGTGTTGATAGACGTCCTTGCGATCTCTTTCAAATGAGATATTATTCTTATTGGGATTATTGTTAAGGTTCACGGCCCGGTGCGGACTTTGTGTTTCTCCCTCGTTTCATGACAATATTCCCATTTCTAATATAACTGTAATCCGTGTAGCCCCGTATAGCTCAGTTGGTAGAGCATGGCGCTTGCAACGCCAGGGTTGTGGGTTCGATTCCCACGCGGGGCCATTATGAAGAAGCAAAAAAGATTATGCCCTCACTAGCACTGGTACCAGTTCTACTGTGGTTTCTCTGGCATGGCCATGATCCTCCAAACCTTAACCCTAACTCTATGTTCTATCCCCAGACCTATGTGAACCTCCTCTACTGGTACCAGTTCTACTGTGGTTTCTCTGGCATGGCCATGATCCTCCAAACCTTAACCCTAACTCTATGTTCTATCCCCAGACCTATGTGAACCTCCTCTACTGGTACCAGTTCTACTGTGGTTTCTCTGGCATGGCCATGATCCTCCAAACCCTAACTCTATGTTCTATCCCCAGACCTATGTGAACCTCCTCTTCTGGTACCAGTTCTACTGTGGTTTCTCAGGGACGTCCATGATTGACATCTGGCTGATTATCTTCTTCAACCTCTTCTTCACCTCCACCCCGCCCATCATGTTCGCATTGATGGACAGAGACGTTGCCACGGAGACGCTGCTGGGCCTCCCAGAGCTGTACAGGAGTGGCCAAGGGTCAGAGGTCAGGGTTTAGGGGTCAGAGGTCAGGGTTTCATAACTAGTGTTAGTGGTGACCCCAACGTGGAATATCTGTAAATAGATGTGTACTTTATTGCGTATCTCTTTAGGCTTAAATGTGTGTCTCTGATTTCAGGGATATAATCACTTCACATTTTGGATCGCCATGTTGGACGCCTTCTATCAAAGTCTGGTTTGCTTCTTCATTCCATTTTGGGTAAGAATGACACTTGAAAAACTGTACAGTCACCTCTATAGCTTGTATAATTTGTCAATTTCAGTGGACAATAGTGTTTTCAAAACGTTCCAAATATAATTAGTTAATTGTCCCTTTTCCAGACCTACCATGGATCAGACATAGACATCTACACGTTTGGAACTCCTATTAACACAGTGTCTTTATTCACAATCCTGCTGCATCTGGCCATAGAGATCAAAACCTGGGTGAGTCAGATCTGGTTTTAGTGAGCGAGCAACATCTCTCAGCTACGCTCAAAATACTTTCTAATAACCTCTATCTATCTTTTCATTCCCAAACCATTCATACCTGTTATATCTATTCATAACCATCCATTTATGTCTGTTTAACTTTTCATAACCATCCATTCATATGTTTTATATCGATTCATAACCAGTAATATCTGTTATATGTATTCATAACTATCCATTCATATATGTTATATATATATTCATATATTCATTAATATATGTTATATCTATTAATAACCATCCATTAATATCTGTTATAACTATTCATAACCATTCATATCTATTATATATATTCATAACCATCCATTCATATCTATTATATATATTCATAACCATTCATATCTATTATATATATTCATAACCATCCATTCATATCGATTATATCTATTCATAACCATTCATATTTGTTTGTTGATTTTGTCTTGTTTACTTCTATACCCATGTGTTATTGATAATGTATTAACCCGTGTGTTATTGATAATCTATAAACCCGTGTGTTATTGATAATCTATAAACCCATGTGCTATGATAATCTATAAACCCATGTGTTATAGATAATGTATTAACCCATGTGTTATTGATAATGTATTAACCCACGTGTTCTTGATAATGTATTAACCCATGTGTTATTGATAATGTATTACCCATGTGTTATTGATAATGTATTAACCCATGTGTTCTTGATAATACACTGCTCAAAAAAATAAAGGGAACACTTAAACAACACAATGTAACTTCAAGTCAATCACACTTCTGTGAAATCAAACTGTCCACTTAGGAAGCAACACTGATTGACAATAAATGTCACATGCTGTTGTGCAAATGGAATAGACAACAGGTGGAAATTATAGGCAATTTGCAAGACACCCCCAATAAAGGGGTGGTGACCACAGACCACTTCTCAGTTCCTATGCTTCCTGGCTGATGTTTTGGTCACTTTTGAATGCTGGCGGTGCTTTCACTCTAGTGGTAGCATGAGACGGAGTCTACTACCCACACAAGTGGCTCAGGTAGTGCAGCTCATCCAGGATGGCACATCAATGCGAGCTGTGGCAAGAAGGTTTGCTGTGTCTGTCAGCGTAGTGTCCAGAGCATGGAGGCGCTACCAGGAGACAGGCCAGTACATCAGGAGACGTGGAGGAGGCCGTAGGAGGGCAACAACCCAGCAGCAGGACTGCTACCTCCGCCTTTGTGCAAGGAGGAGCAGGAGGAGCACTGCCAGAGCCCTGCAAAATGACCTCCAGCAGGCCACAAATGTGCATGTGTCTGCTCAAACGGTCAGAAACAGACTCCATGAGGGTGGTATGAGGGCCCGACGTCCACAGGTGGGGATTGTGCTTACAGCCCAACACCGTGCAGGACGTTTGGCATTTGCCAGAGAACACCAAGATTGGCAAATTCGCCACTGGCGCCCTGTGCTCTTCACAGGTTCACACTGAGCACATGACAGACATGACAGAGTCTGGAGACGCCGTGGAGAACGTTCTGCTGCCTGCAACATCCTCCAGCATGACCGGTTTGGCGGTGGGTCAGTCATGGTGTGGGGTGGCATTTCTTTGGGGGCCGCACAGCCCTCCATGTGTTCGCCAGAGGTAGCCTGACTGCCATTAGGTACCGAGATGAGATCCTCAGACCCCTTGTGAGACCATATGCTGGTGCGGTTGGCCCTGGGTTCCTCCTAATGCAAGACAATGCTAGACCTCATGTGGCTGGAGTGTGTCAGCAGTTCCTGCAAGAGGAAGGCATTGATGCTATGGACTGGCCCGCCCGTTCCCCAGACCTGAATCCAATTGAGCACATCTGGAACATCATGTCTCACTCCATCCACCAACGCCACGTTGCACCACAGACTGTCCAGGAGTTGGCGGATGCTTTAGTCCAGGTCTGGGAGGAGATCCCTCAGGAGACCATCCGCCTCCTCATCAGGAGCATGCCCAGGCGTTGTAGGGAGGTCATACAGGCACGTGGAGGCCACACACACTACTGAGCCTCATTTTGACTTGTTTTAGGGACATTACATCAAAGTTGGATCAGCCTGTAGTGTGGTTTTCCACTTTAATTTTGAGGGTGACTCCAAATCCAGACCTCCATGGGTTGATACATTTGATTTCCATTGATAATTTTTGTGTGATTTTGTTGTCAGCACATTCAACTATGTAAAGAAAAAAGTATTTAATAAGATTATTTCATTCATTCAGATGTGTTATGTTAGTGTTCCCTTAATTTTTTTGAGCAGTGTATATTAACCCATGTGTTATTGATAATGTATGAACCCATGTGTTATTGATTATGTATTAACCCATGTGTTCTTGATAATGTATTAACCCATGTCTTCTTGATAATATATTAATCCATGTGTTATTGATAATATATTAACCCATGTGTTATTGATAATGTACTAACCCATGTGTTATTGATAATGTATGAACCCATGTGTTATTGATAATGTATGAACCCATGTGTTGTTGATAATGTATTAACCCATGTGTTATGGGTCATGTATTAACCCATGTGTTATGGATCATGTATTAACCCATGTGTTATGGATAATGTATTAACCCATGTGTTATTGATAATATATGAAACCATGTGTTATTGATAATATATTAACCCATTTGTTATTGATAATGTACTAACCTATGTGTTATTGATAATGTATGAACCCATGTGTTATCGATAATGTATGAACCCATGTGTTGTTGATAATGTATTAACCCATGTGTTATGGATCATGTATTAACCCATGTGTTATGGATAATGTATTAACCCATGTGTTATTGATAATGTATTAATCCACATGTTCTTGTCTTATTGCTGCTCTAGACTGTAGTCCACTGGGTGATCATGCTGGGTAGTGTATCTCTGTACTTCATGGGGACCCTGGTCTATAGTGCCCTGTGTATCAGCTGTAACCCCCCATCTGACCCCTACTGGGTCATGGAACAACAGCTGGCTGACCCCATGTTTTACCTGGTCTGTGTCATCACTACTGTGGTCGCCCTGCTGCCCAGGTATACATAACATTACTATAGTACTATATAGCGTCTATATGTTATACTGTATATATATATATATATATATATATATATATATATATATATATATATGAAAAATGTATGCGCTCACTAACTGTAAGTCGCTCTGGATAAGAGCGTCTGCTAAATGACTAAAATGTCAAATATAACTGGGTCATGCAGCGACAACAGATGGCTGATCCTTTGGTCTACCTGGTCTGTGTCATCACTGCTGTGGTCGCCCTGTACATAGTAATGTACATTAAACTGTATATTACTATATCATTACTTCAGCATCTATAGCTGTATTTCAATAGAAACCCTGAAAGGAGCTAGACTGTAGAAGGAAGAAGTACCAATTTGCTCCATCAGTTCTGTGGTGGCGCTGTTCCTGCTACCTGGCTAGCAGACAGTTATGTTGGGATTCTAGCTATGGGTTTATTTATTTACAAATGTATTTGTCACAGGATCCTCCCTGGACTCCCTAAACTAGTGTTGGCTGAGAGAGAGAGAGAATTGGCCTGAGATTAAATGAAATGATAATCAGATTAACTGTGTTGATCATAAAGAGAGAGGCACAGAACCCTTAATAACAGTAATTCAGGGCCTTGTTTCATTAGTTACATTATCCATTAATAACAATAATTCAGGGCCTCATTTAATTAGTTACATTATCCCTTAATAACAGTAATTCAGGGCCTCATTTAATTAGTTACATTATCCCTTAATAACAGTAATTCAGGGCCTCGTTTCATTAGTTACATTATCCCTTAATAACAGTAATTCAGGGCCTAATTTCATTAGTTACATTATCCCTTAATAACAGAAATTCAGGGCCTCATTTAATTAGTTACATTATCCCTTAATAACAGTAATTCAGGGCCTCATTTAATTAGTTACGTTATCCCTTAATAACAGTAATTCAGGGCCTCATTTCATTAGTTACATTAGAATATGGATATGTCTACATTTCTCTGTAAGTCAGTGCAGACGCTGAAAATATCAGTGGTGTGTTGGGACTCAGTCAGCCTCTCTTCTCTCTCTGAGTTGAGTCCATGCCCCTGTACAAGCTTCATATTCACAGTCTTGACACACACACACACACATTAGCACACGCATGCACACACACACACACACACACAGCTCAGAACGAGCGTCATATTCACAGTGCTCATAACGCTCTGATTTACATCAAAGGGGCACATTTTATACTGGCCTACTTTCCCTCCACTACCCCACCATCACCACACTCTCTCTGTCTCTCTCTCTCCCACAGGTACACATACCGTGTGCTGAGCAACACAGTAGCCCCCTCCCCCCTCGTACGGGCCAGGCATCTGGAGCGGCTGGACCCCACCGCCAGGGAACAGTGGATCAGGGAGTGGAGGGGGCTCAGGGGAGAGAGGACAGTGGGGGTGGGCCCAGGAACAGACCCAGGAACAGGAGCCTTCTCTGGGCAATCAGAGTCACCCCTACCCTCACCATCATCCACCTTGGAACCCTTTTCCTCAGAGCACAATCCAGTTCGAACTCCAACAATGAAGAATTGTGACATCACAGAAAGTGACATCATGATGAACGTCATCACCAAGAGATCTCTGAACCCCTTTCTGTCTTGAGAACCTGGGGGGGGGGGGACAAGGGAAGCACCACTCTCCTCTCTCCACTTCCCCTCGGAACAAGAGAGGCACCACTCTCCTCTCTCCACTTCCCCTCGGAACAAGAGCGGCACCACTCTCCTCTCTCCACTTCCCCTCGGAACAAGCCTCCGTAGCAAACACATTAGCCTGTTACTCTACTGATGGTTTTCAGAGCACACTGGTAACCCAATCAGTCTCAGCCTTCCTTCCCCACCCTGCACCGCCCACACCATCCTTACGCCCCTCTCCAATAAACCAACCTTTTCCAGAACAAAGCACTTAGTATGTTTTATTTAAAATTCCCCTGCCTCACATAGGCTATGTCATTAATGGCACCCTATTCCCTATACAGTGCAAGGTCCCTGGTCAAAAGTAGTGCACTGTATAGGGAATAGGGTGCCATTTGGAACACAGCGAGACCTAGACACCTGAGAGTAATTTGCTCAATGGACGGATGCTCCAAATCCCATCACCTCTCGCTCTGTGGCCTCTGAAGCACACAGACACACACCGTACCTTAACTCATGTGTCCCCGTCCAACTCCCAAACTACCCATCATGCCGTAGTTTGGTACACTGCAGATGGTGCATCATGTAGTGGCGTTTTCAGTTCATGGACTTCGTTTCCAAATGGCACCCTACTCCCTACATACTGCACTGCTTTTGACCAGGGCCCAATCTGGTCAGAAGTGGTGCACTATGTATGGCATAGGGTGCTATTTGGGACACAGTTCATGCGTCTAGATTTGGAACATTTTGAGCAGTTATGTACGAAGGTGTCAGGATGAGGACACAAAATCGTCATAAGGCTGGCCTGTCTGAGATTCCTGCATCTTTTCCTCATTAAATGTCTCTTTTTGAATTGTTCAATGTCAAATTAATATATATATAGATTATTGAATAATGTTACAAAAATAAACCCACATGTATACACAGATAGAATAAATAGACAGCTTTACATTTGAGGTTTGTAAATGGGATGTGATCACCTGTATATGTATAAATCAAATAAAGAGAAACGTCATGGGAAGGAACTTATAAATGATCAAGTTCATGTTCAGCATTTGCGTAATTCAAGTGTGTTCTCGATAGCCTTACGGTGAGAAGGTCTAGCTGTGATTCCATTGGTCAAATTCATTATAGTGCCTGTTTATATAACGTCCTAGTATATTCTGTTGTATTTTTGACTTTATGTTTTTTTACCCCATATGTAACTCTGTGTTGTTTTCATCGCACTGCTTGCTTTATCTTGGCCAGGTCGCAGATGTAAATGAGAACTTGTTCTCAACTGGCTTACCTGGTTAAATAAAGGTGAAAGAAAAAAAAAAAAAAAAAAAAAAAACATTATACTGCCTTCCTTCTTAGAACGTCTCTGCTCTCTAGTGGCTGATGTAGGAACTGCAATAAGGTCATTTGAGAATTGGGACAATGTCATGGATGTTACATCCCATGTTTACTGATGAGGGTGTCACAATACTATACATAGCCCACAAACAACACACACCATGATTCATCGATTAAACAGTGTTATGCATGGAGATCGTTGGCATGGTAAAACTGACAAACGGGAAATCTCTGATCAGAGTGTATTTGGTGCCATAGGTCTTGTACAGTGGCCTTTGTGAGGAATATGTCAAATGCTTAGCTCAAAATGTCTTAGAATTGCAATTAAACAGTCAACATTACAGTTCCCACTGCCAGAATTACAAGTCCCATAGTAAATTGAAAATATTTCATAAAATCTTAAAAAGGTGAAATCCCCAGAAAGTACAATATGAGTGAAACTAAGTCACATGGTCATCTGTAGCTCAGCTGGTAGAGCACGGCGCTTGTAACACCAAGGTAGTGGGTTCGATCCCCGGGACCACCCATACACAAAAATTTATGCACGCATGACTGTAAGTCGCTTTGGATAAAAGCGTCTGCTAAATGGCATATTAATTAATTAATTAATTAATTAACATACAGTAGGTATGTTAAGCCAGATTTTAATTTGCAGACTTTTACATGCAAATATTATGATAATATTTGAGCCAGCAATATGTAGATGCACAAAGTAACTCAGTCCACATGAATGTATAAAAAACAGACATATTTCAATTTGGTTGAATCAGAGCAACTAATGCCTAATAAACATGTTATAAACCATGACTAATTTGTAACCCCCTCCTCCCAGATCATTACCAGGCTGGCTGGCCTCACCCCCTCCTCCCAGATCATTACCAGGCCGGCTGGCCTCACCACCTCCTCCCAGATCATTACCAGGCTGGCTGGCCTCACCCCCTCCTCCCAGATCATTACCAGGCTGGCTGGCCTCACCCCCTCCTCCCAGATCATTACCAGGCTGGCTGGCCTCACCCCCTCCTCCCAGATCATTACCAGAGTGGCTGGCCTCACCCCCTCCTCCCCAGATCATTACCAGGCTGGCTGGCCACACTAGAGAGGTCATAAAGCAGAGACTGGAGAACATGTGTTGTGCTGTGACACTGACCTACATACTGCAGTATTCCTGAAACCCAGACTGCAGGACACATAACAGGGAGAAATTGTTATACACCAACCTTTCTTTGAGGCTGTATTATTGTGAATTGGGGTGATATTGAAGGGGACTTTTCTATACATTTCCCAGTCATAAACCGGAACAACACAATAATTGGAAAGTAATCCAAGTAAACAACCTGTTTTTGTTTAGGAGAAACGACTTATCATTCCTTTTCCCGTTCCTGTCATTTCTCCTGGAATGATGACACAAAGTTAATCACAGAATACACAGAGGGGAAAAACAAGTGACAGTGTGTTTACAGTTAGAGAGAAGGGGCTCTATTCAATCTGGAAAGCATTACGGATTCCGCGCGATAGAAATGTAAAGGTTATTTTCGATTGAGCTGACATTTGCAGCGTTTACCGTGAATGCAGTCTCCGCTAAAAAATGAATATTGCCTTTAAATTTCAATAATGTTGTAAAGCTGAACTTCGGCGATGCGGATTGAATAGAGCCCAAGCATGCACTGTGTGTCCTGGAACAGACAGACCCGGCACAGTTCAGTTAAAGGACTCCTTCTTCTGATAGCCTTGAACATCTCTCTCTGTCATCTAGGATAGCATTATATCAGGGCCCATGTAGACATACAATCAATCACATTTAGAAGTTTCTGTCAATAGGGCTCTGTGGGTCTCTCTCTCTCTCTCTCTCTCTCTCTCTCTCTCTCTCTCTCTCTCTCTCTTCTCTCTCTCTCTCTCTCTCTCTCTCTCTCTCTCTCTCTCTCTCTCTCTCTCTCTCTCTCTCTCTCTCTCTCTCTCTCTCTCTCTCTCTCTCTCTCTCTCTCTCTCTGTCTCTCCGTCCCTCCATCTCTCTCTCTCTCTCTCTCTGTCTCTCTCTCTCTCTCTTCATCCCTCCATCTCTCTCTCTCTCTCTCTACCAGGTAGGCATCATATCAGGGTACCACATGCGTCCCAGGTGCTTGGACACCTCTGTGTGTATCTGTTCCACGTTGCTATAACCATCATCAGGCACCAGGACCTCCTCCATGATGGACAGCTGAGTCAGTCCCTTCCCATACATCTTTACAAACTCCACGACCTCTACAGGTGACCTCACACTCCCCGAGGCCAATGGCTGACAGACTTGTACAGCCCTCAACAATCCTGAACATCTCCTTGTCCAATGGCTGCAGCCAGTTGGACCACCAGCTCTTCTAGACGAGGGCAGTGCAGCGCGATGTGACCCAGCATCGCTGTGAATTGAATGAAGTGAATTGAACGTTTATATGAGCTACAACGCCAAAGGATATCACTTGAAACCATTTTGTCCGGGATCGCGAGTTGTCGACAATGCGCCTTTAAAAGGCAATGTTACCGCGTTCGCAAAGAACGCATTCACAGTAAACACAGCATATGTTGGCTTAAATATGCAAGTTTTTCCAAAGTGGTAAAACAAATAACATCTAATGGTTAAAGCTCCAATGCAGCCATTTTTAATCTCAATATCAAATAATTTCTGGATAACAATTAAGTACCTTACCATGACTGTTTTCAATTAAAATGGTCAAAAAGAACAGCCTGGTCTCAGAGCAAAACGTATTATATTTAACAAAATTCTGTAAACTAAAATTAGTATGATATGTTAAGTTTGGTATGAGAGTAGGATACTTAAGGCATAAACGAAAGGAGGGCAGTTGGTTGGAGTGGATGGGTGGGCGCAAAAAGGTTGCGTGTTCTCATCACAGACTTTAGAATTTTAACTAATTAGCAACTTTGCAACTACTTCCCACTTTTTAGCTACCTTGCAACTACTTGCATGTTAACTAACCCTTCCCTTAACCTTAACCCTTTAACCTAACTCCTAACCTTAACCCTAACTTTAACCCTAACTTTAACCTTAACCCTAACCTTAACCATAGCCTTAACCCTAACCTTAACCCCTAACCTTACAAAACATATCATGCTAAAGCAGTCGAACATAATATATAATTCTAAAGCAGTCGAATGTGATATTTCACACTTAATGGGTCAAAGCAAACAGGTGCGATCAAGAGGTAGGATACTATACGTCCTACCATTCAGATGATATTGGTAGGCCAATATAATGTAAACTAACGTAAAGTAACATAACATAGTAAATAGAGTGGCACGATTTTGTCAAATATAATATGTATTGCTCTGAGACCAGGTTGTAAAGTAAGAAAATTTGCTTTTTAGCAAAGAGCAATTTCTCAAGCAGAATTTTGCTAGGACTTTCTGGGAGTGGTTTGAGTGGGGATTGGAAATTGAAAATTAGCTGTTGTTGGCAGAGAGGTTTGGAATTCAATCAATCAAACAAATGTTATTTATAAAGCCCTTTTTACATCAGCAGATGTCACAAAGTGCTGTACAGAAACCCAGCCTAAAACCCCAAACAGCAAGCAATGCAAATGTAGAAGCACGGTGGCTAGGAAAAACTCCCTAGAAAGGCAGAAACCTAGGAAGAAACCTAGAGAGGAACCAGGCTCTGAGGGGTCCCCTTCTGGCTGTGCCGGGTGGAGATTATAACAGTACAGTGAGGAAAAAAAGTATTTGATCCCCTGCTGATTTTGTACGTTTGCCAACTGACAAAGAAATAATCAGTCTATAATTTTAATGGTAGGTTTATTTGAACAGTGAGAGACAGAATAACAACAAAAAAATCCAGAAAAACGCATGTCAACATTTTTATAAATGGATTTGCATTTTATTGAGGGAAATAAGTATTTGACCCTTCTGCAAAACATGACTTAGTACTTGGTGGCAAAACCCTTGTTGGCAATCACAGAGGTCAGACGTTTCTTGTAGTTGGCCACCAGGTTTGCACACATTTCAGGAAGGATTTTGTCCCACTCCTCTTTGCAGATCTTCTCCAAGTCATTAAGGTTTCGAGGCTGACGTATGGCAACTCAAACCTTCAGCTCCCTCCACAGATTTTCTATGGGATTAAGGTCTGGAGACTGGCTAGGCCACTCCAGGACCTTAATGTGCCTCTTCTTGAGCCACTCCTTTGTTGCCTTGGCCGTGTGTTTTGGGTCATTGTCATGCTGGAATACCCATCCACGACCCATTTTCAATGCCCTGGCTGAGGGAAGGAGGTTCTCACCCAAGATTTGATGGTACAAGGCCCCGGCCATCGTCCCTTTGATGCGGTGAAGTTGTCCTGTCCCCTTAGCAGAAAAACACCCCCAAAGCATAATGTTTCCACCTCGGTGGGGATGGTGTTCTTAGGGTCATAGGCAGCATTCCTCCTCCTCCAAACACGGCGAGTTGAGTTGATGCCAAAGAGCTCCCTTTTGGTCTCATCTGACCACAACACTTTCACCCAGTTCTCCTCTGAATCATTCAGATGTTCATTGGCAAACTTCAGACAGGCCTGTATATGTGCTTTCTTGAGCAGGGGGACCTTGTGGGCGCTGCAGGATTTCAGTCCTTCACGGCGTAATGTGTTACCAATTGTTTTCTTGGTGACTATGGTCCCAGCTGCCTTGAGATCATTGACAAGATCCTCCCGTGTAGTTCTGGGCTGATTCCTCACCGTTCTCATGATCATTGCAACTCCACGAGGTGAGATCTTGCATGGAGACCCAGGCCGAGGGAGATTGACAGTTATTTTGTGTTTCTTCCATTTGCGAATAATCGCACCAACTGTTGTCACCTTCTCACCAAGCTGCTTGGCGATGGTCTTGTAGCCCATTCCAGCCTTGTGTAGGTCTACAATCTTGTCCCTGACATCCTTGGAGAGCTCTTTGGTCTTGGCCATGGTGGAGAGTTTGGAATCTGATTGATTGATTGCTTCTGTGGACAGGTGTCTTTTATACAGGTAACAAGCTGAGATTAGGAGCACTCCCTTTAAGAGTGTGCTCCTAATCTCAGCTCGTTACCTGTATAAAAGACACCTGGGAGCCAGAAATCTTTCTGATTGAGAGGGGGTCAAATACTTATTTCCCTCATTAAAATGGAAATCAATTTATAAAAAATTTTACATGCGTTTTTCTGGATTTTTTTGTTGTTATTCTGTCTCTCACTGTTCAAATAAACCTACCATTAAAATTATAGACTGATCATTTCTTTGTCAGTGGGCAAACGTACAAAATCAGCAGGGGATCAAATACTTTCTTCCCTCACTGTACATGGCCATTAGAGCCAGATTTTTCTCCAAGATGTTCAAACATTCATAGATGACCAGCAGGGTCAAATAATAATCACAGTGGTTGTAGAGGTTGCAACAGGTCAGTACATCAGGAGTAAATGTCACTTGGTTTTTCATAGCCGGGCATTTAGAGGTTGAAATAGCAGGTGTGGTAGAGAGAGAGTTGAAAACAGCAGGTCTGGGACCAGGTAGCACGTCTAATGAACAGGTCAGGGTTCCACAGCCGCAGGCAGAAGAGTGGAAACTGGAGCAGCAGCACGACCAGGTGGACTGGGGACAGCAAGGAGTCATCAGGCCAGGTAGTCCTGAGGCATGGTCCTAGGGCTCAGGTCCTCCGGGATGGGAGAGAGAGAGGGAGAGAATTAGAGGGAGCATACTTAAATTCACACAGGACACCAGATAAGACAGGAGGATAACACCAGATATAACAGACTGACCCTAGCCCCCCGGCACATAGACTATTGCAGTATAGATACTGGAGGCTGAGACAGGGGTGGGGGCGGAAGACACTGTGGCTCCGTCCGACGATACCCCTAGACAGGGCCAACCAGGCAGGATATAACCCCACCCACTTTGCCAAAGCACAGCCTCCACACCACCAGAGGGATATCAACAGACCACCAACCTCCTGAGACAAGGCTGAGTATAGCCCACGAAGATCTCATCCACTTTACGAGCCAGAGGGAGCGACAAACCGGACAGGAAGATCACATCAGTGACTCAACCCACTCAAGTGATGCACCCCTCCTAGGGACGGCATGGAAAGCACCAGTAAGCCAGTGACCCAGTCCCCGTAACAGGGTCAGAGGCAGAGAATCCCAATGGAGAGATGGGAATCGGCCAGGCAGAGACAGCAAGGGCTGTTTGTCGCTCCAGTGCCTTGCCGTTCACCTTCGCACCCCTGGGCCAGACTACACTCAATCATAGGACCTACTGAAGAGATGAGTCTACAGTAAAGATTTCAAGGTCGAGACCGAGTCTGCGTCTCTCACATGGATAGGCAGACCATTCCATAAATATTGAGCTCTATAGGAGAAAGCCCTGCCTCCAGCTGTTTGCTTAGAAATTCTAGGGACAATAAGGAGGCCTGCGTCTTGTGACCATAGCGTACGTGTAGGTATGTACAGCAGGTCTATTAACTAATTTACCCCATGGTGATGTCACCATGGAAGGCCAAAACTCCTCCCACCAAAACAGGCAGACATTTTCAAACAGCTCTTACACTTAAAGGGCATTATCATCATTTTCACCGTTTGACAGCATTTTTCCAACCTCATAGTGTTGAAACATTATTTTCTTTAAACACAGGAAAATCGAGTTTTTTTTACTGCACTGGGCCTTTAAAGACAAGACAAAGTGATAAAACAAATAACATCTAATGGTTAAAAACAAGATAAAGTGCTAAAACAAATAGCATCTAATGATTAAAGACAATACAAAGTTACAAGACAAAAACATTATGAACTCACCTTTGCGCACGGTCCAGCCGAAGTACAGGTGTGTGACTGGAGTCTCTACTCTGAAGAAGGGCTCGAACTCAACGTCATTAAACAGGAAGAAGTACATAACGATGTTGACCTGAGGGGAGCACAAACAAGGACTACTTTTTATTTCGTTTTGTCATTTTTCATTTTCAGAGGGGGTTACAGGTACAAAAACAATCAAATAAATAAATGCACACAAAAATAACCTCTGACCATATTATATATTATATATTACCACCTCTTCCAGGGCCACAGGAGACACCATATTACATTGTTTAAGGGATATATCAGTGAAGACCACCTCTTCCACATCAACAGGAGACACCATATTACATTGTTTAAGGGATATATCAGTGAAGACCACCTCTTCCAGGGCCACAGGAGACACCATATTACATTGTTTAATGGATATATCAGTGAAGACCACCTCTTCCAGGGCCACAGGAGACACCATATTACATTGTTTAAGGGATATATCAGTGAAGACCACCTCTTCCAGGGCAATAGGAGACACCATATGTCTCTCTATACTCAACCAGGGGGCAGAATAATTATGTCTAAACCAATTAAGGATGGGGAGAAATACTGGAGCCTGGAAATACAATTTAAAGTTTGGTGCGAATAGTCTTCCTAGGTCTTTCCCTCTTTGTAAATGTATTCATTACCTTGCCATATACATTTTTAAACCACACTATGGATTTTATCCCAATAGCTGAAGGGTGAGACATTGGAAGCATTGAACTACAGAAATTCAGCCCTGGCAATATATTCATTTTGACAATAGATATTCTGCCGGTTAAAGTAACTGGGATATTATTCCATCTACTGAGGTCGGAATGAATTGATTTGAGTGTTCTGTTAAAAGTTTCTGGCAATGGTTTTATCTAAAGAAGGAAATATTTGTACTCCCATCTGTGTCTTGAGTGGCAGTAGGTATGATTTGGTTAGATTAATTTTATAACTTGAGATTAAGCTGAATTTATCTATGATCTTCAATGCGTTTGTGAGCGACAGAGATACATTGTCCTAGATATAGTAAAATATCATCTGCGTATAAGGAGATGAAGTGATCAGTAGATTTGAGAGAAATGGGTGTTATTTCCTTCCATTGACGAATTGCCTGATAACAAAGACTGAGGGATTGGCATATAGTATTGTGGTCCTTTCCTGCAGTCAAATGACCTAGTGGCCTCATGGGTGGAATGTTTTTTCATAATGTCATCATTAATAAACATTATTTAAAAACAAAACCTGCAGAAAGTCCAGTGTTCCTATGGCAAACAGTTTTGTTATATTTCTGTCTTCTGTGATGTATGTAAAATGTAATATTGGGATGCAAACTTCAAATTGAATACATGGTATCTGACATGGTACAGGTGTCTTCTTTTTTTAATCTCAGAACCATGTGTGTGAGGTATTAACTTTTTTTTCCCCAAAGTAGATTTGTTTAAGACTATCAAGAAACACTGTGTGACCCTGATTTAGCCAACTGCAGTAAAAGGTTAATCATATTAATGAAATTCCCATATGTTCCAATACAGACCAGAGATATTACCATTCTAGTCTATATTCAAGCTTTTTCTGCATCGAGAGATAATACAGCCCAAGGAACGGTTGTTTCTGATGAAGCATCTAAGATACAGATGTAGGATCTTAATTTGATCACTCTTTCGTTGCTGAGAATTTTCCTGCACAGCAGGAAATGTAAACTTGTAGTGTATTCAAGGTTTTAAAAGGCTTCTAAAGTTTGTAATTTCCATTTTTAAATGTCAGACTTGATTTGCCCTAACGGAAAATGTATCAACCCCTACAAAAAACTTCCATTAATTAATATCCACATAATAATTCACATTTCCTGTTGCTGCAGGATTATTTTCCTGCTGTAAAACTGGCTCAAATTAAGATCCTACATGTGTATGTAATAGTCGACAGAGGTTAGCCAAGGATAAATGCTTTTTAACAAACACGCTTTGGTCCATGTGTTTCAATTTGGGTAAGTAAGTCTTCAGACAGGACGACAACATTTTGGAATACAGTTTAATATCTGTGTTTATCAAAGATAGGGGGCGATGGTAAGAACACTGGGTGGCATCCTTACCTTTTTTTAAAAATAAAAGCTAAATTAGTGCTGTATTCACATATCTCCCAAATGAACCCTTGTGAACGGCTGTGTTAATCATGTTGAGCAATAGTGGACCTAATTGATTCAAAAATGTTTATTCATGCTATACATTGCACTTTTGAGTTCATTGAGAGAGATTTGGGCTCCCAGTGAGGTGGTTTTCTCTGTTGAGAGAAGAGGAGTTCTTCATTCTTTTAGAAAGGACTCAGTCTGGCTTGGTGTGGATTTACAATCAGAGGTGTACAGTTCTTTATAGAAGCGGTAGAATCTTTGATTGATTAATTTGGGTTCTGATAGTAATTCCCCTGTTTCAGATTCAATAGTTGCTATATCAGCTAATTGATCATTACTGCGTAGCTTGTTGGCCAGTAAACAACTGGGACGATTCCCATGGAAGTAATGGTTGAGTCTTACTCGATGGATGGCAAATTTTGCTCTCTGTCTTATCAATCAATTAAGTGTGTCTTGTCTCTGGAAAGAGTAAAAGCTACCTGGTCTGAAAATAGTGTTTGTTGAGAATGCTCTAACACAGTTAACAACATTTCCAATTCTGATATCTTCTTTAATTGTGATTTATTCAACCCAGATGTAAATGCAGTTGCATTCTTTTTTTGGAAAAACTTTGGTGGCATCCCAATGAATCCAGGGGTCATCGACCTAATTTTTATTGATTATTTTATTGAAACAAATACATTTTTACCGAAAGCTTGTACCTCTACTTTTAGTTTTAGTTGTTTCTTTGCATTGATTTGTTACCTTGTAGGAAATGTGTCATCCAGATTAAGCCTAGTCTAGTACTAATGTACTGTTCTTAGTCCAAGACTATAGGCTTAATCTGTGTCCGGGAAACCGGCCCATAAAGTTTGATTGATTGATTGATTGAATGACCTTGGGTGAGTGTCTGACCAGGGCATCCCAGCTGCTCTTCTTGATGGAGTGGAAGAGTGTCTGACCAGGGCATCCCAGCTGCTCTTCTTGATGGAGTGGAAGAGTGTCTGACCAGGGCATCCCAGCTGCTCTTCTTGATGGAGTGTAAGAGTGTCTGACCAGGGCATCCCAGCTGCTCTTCTTGATGGAGTGGAAGAGAGTGTCTGCCCAGGGTTCTCACTGACTGCGTCGATGCGCAGGTGTTCCAGGTTGACATGTTTCTCAGAGGAGAGGGCCAATAGCAGCTCATCGCTCAGCAGGTGGTAGTTCAACGCTAGTTCCCTGAGGCCGCGGCACTGGTCCGCCACGCTCAGGATACCCAAACAGAGGAAAACAAGGAAGGTCAGAATGTGACCTTAGGATGCTTGGCTAAATGGAATCAATGGGACACAACCTTCCAGGAAAGAAGCACATCCTTCATTTTGACTTGAGACCTGTGCTCTGTTCCAATATACACACTAGCATACCGTGTAGGCTTAGAACGAAGTATTGTAAATAGTATACAAGAATGGATATTGGAACTTGATACCCTTGAGGCTCTATCACCCACCTGCTGGGGAGACGTGAGGGCAGATGCTCATCTTTAGCAGCTTCAGGGTCTCACTGTTTGTTGGCTACCAGGACTTTGAGTGACGGGTCATGGTATGTCATCTATCTTAATGGAGGACAGGGACTTGGAGTTGACAAACACCACTGTCAACGCTGGCTGTGATGTGGGGTGTAATTTCCTGGCTGTGACGTAGGGTGTAATTCTCTGGCTGTGATGTGGGGTGTAATTCTCTGGCTGTGACGTAGGTTGTAATTTCCTGGCTGTGACGTAGGGTGTAATTCTCTGGCTGTGATGTAGGGTGTAATTCCCTGGCTGTGACGTGGGTACCTGGGAGACGTCCATGAAGCTGGGTCTGGGCTGTGACGTGGGTACCTGGGAGACGTCCATGAAGCTGGGTCTGGCTGTGACGTGGGTACCTGGGAGACGTCCATGAAGCTGGGTCTGGCTGTGACGTGGGTACCTGGGAGACGTCCATGAAGCTGGGTCTGGCTGTGACGTGGGTACCTTGGAGACGTCCATGAAGCTGGGTCTGGCTGTGACGTGGGTACCTGGGAGACGTCCATGAAGCTGGGTCTGGCTGTGACGTGGGTACCTGGGAGACGTCCATGAAGCTGGGTCTGGCTGTGACGTGGGTACCTGGGAGACGTCCATGAAGCTGGGTCTGGCTGTGACGTGGGTACCTGGGAGACGTCCATGAAGCTGGGTCTGGCTGTGACGTGGGTACCTGGGAGACGTCCATGAAGCTGGGTCTGGCTGTGACGTGGGTACCTGGGAGACGTCCATGAAGCTGGGTCTGGCTGTGACGTGGGTACCTAGGGAGACGTCCATGAAGCTGGGTCTGGCTGTGACGTGGGTACCTGGGAGACGTCCATGAAGCTGGGTCTGGCTGTGACGTGGGTACCTAGGAGACGTCCATGAAGCTGGGTCTGGCTGTGACGTGGGTACCTGGGAGACGTCCATGAAGCTGGGTCTGCTGTGACGTGGGTACCTGGGAGACGTCCATGAAGCTGGGTCTGGCTGTGACGTGGGTACCTAGGGAGACGTCCATGAAGCTGGGTCTGGCTGTGACGTGGGTACCTGGGAGACGTCCATGAAGCTGGGTCTGGCTGTGACGTGGGTACCTGGAGACGTCCATGAAGCTGGGTCTGGCTGTGACGTGGGTACCTGGGAGAACGTCCATGAAGCTGGGTCTGGCTGTGACGTGGGTACCTGGGAGACGTCCATGAAGCTGGGTCTGGCTGTGACGTGGGTACCTGGGAGACGTCCATGAAGCTGGGTCTGGCTGTGACGTGGGTACCTGGGAGACGTCATGAAGCTGGGTCTGGCTGTGACGTGGGTACCTGGGAGACGTCCATGAAGCGGGTCTGGCTGTGACGTGGGTACCTGGGAGACGTCCATGAAGCTGGGTCTGGCTGTGACGTGGGTACCTGGAGACGTCCATGAAGCTGGGTCTGGCTGTGACGTGGGTACCTGGGAGACGTCCATGAAGCTGGGTCTGGCTGTGACGTGGGTACCTAGGGAGACGTCCATGAAGCTGGGTCTGGCTGTGACGTGGGTACCTGGGAGACGTCCATGAAGCTGGTCTGGCTGACGTGGTCCCTGGGAGACGTCCTGAAGCTGCCGGCTGTGAACGTGGGTACCTAGGAGGACGTCCATGAAGCTGGGTCCTGGCTTGTGACGTGGGTACCTAGGGAGACGTCCATGAAGCTGGGTCTGGCTGCTGTGACGTGGGTACCTGGGAGACGTCCATGAAGCTGGGTCTGGCTGTGACGTGGGTACCTGGAAGACGTCCATGAAGCTGGGTCTGGCTGTGACGTGGGTACCTGGGAGACGTCCATGAATCTGGGTCTGGCTGTGACGTGGGTACCTGGGAGACGTCCATGAAGCTGGGTCTGGCTGTGACGTGGGTACCTGGGAGACGTCCATGAAGCTGGGTCTGGCTGTGACGTGGGTACCTGGGAGACGTCCATGAAGCTGGGTCTG
>NW_028160611.1:10000-38064 GCF_964263955.1 Coregonus lavaretus | reverse complement strand
TTCTATTCAGTGTGAGCATACAAGAACGGTACAGCAATGTTTATCCCGCTCCAGTGATGGAAATGTAGATTTAATAGGTTTATAATCTCCCTCCATCTTCTCCTGCCCCACCCCATCCGCCATCCTCTATCCTCTATCCTCCATCCCTCTATTCTCTATCTTCTCCTCCCCTCTCCCATCCCTCTATCCTCCATCCCTCCTTCTCTCTATCCTCTATCCCTCCCCATCCCCCATCCCCCCTCCATCCCTCTCCTATCCCTCCATCCCTCTATCTCTCCTCCCCTCTCCCCTCTACCCTCTCCCCTCTCCCCTCTCCCCATCCTCTATCCTCCATCCCTCCATCCCTCCATTCCTCTATCCTCCATCCTCTATCCTCTATCCCTCTATCCCTCTATCCTCATCCCTCTATCCTCCATCCTCCATCCTCCATCCTCTATCCCTCTACCCCTCTATCCCTCTACCCCTCTATCCCTCATCCCTCTATCCTCTATCCTCTATCCTCCATCCCTCTATCCTCTATCCTCTATCCTCATCCCTCTATCCTCCATCCTCCATCCTCTATCCTCTATCCTCTATCCTCCATCCCTCTATCCCTCTATCCTCCATCCTCCATCCTCCATCCTCCATCCTCTATCCTCCATCCTCCATCCTCTATCCTCTATTCTCCATCCCTCTATCCTCCATCCCTCTATCCCTCTATCCTCCATCCCTCTATCCCTCTATCCTCTATCCTCCATCCTCCATCCCTCTATCCTCCTCCCTCTATCCCTCTATCCTCTATCCTCCATCCTCCATCCTCCATCCCTCCATCCTCCATCCTCCATCCTCCATCCCTCTATCCTCCATCCTCCATCCTCTATCCTCTATCCTCTATCCTCCATCCCTCTATCCTCTATCCTCCATCCTCCATCCCTCTATCCTCCATCCTCCATCCTCTATCCTCTATCCTCTATCCCTCCATCCCTCTATCCTCTATCCTCCATTTCTCCCTCCATCCATCTATCTTCTCCTCCCCCATCCCATCATCCATCCCTCTATTCTCTATAATTCTATCCTCTATCCCTCCATCACCCATCCATCCCTCCTAGCTAGCTGGCTACCCCCCATGCTACCATGCTGCCACTACAATATTACAAGACCCGTAACGTCACCCAACCCCAGTGCCCTGCCCCCATCTCACTCCCAGCCTTCCAATACCCATAATCATTCCCTCCTCCACTGACAGCACCCCTTCCTCCTTCTCACTCTCTCTCTCTCTCTCTCTCTCTCTCTCTCTCTCTCTCTCTCGCTCTCGTTTTCTCTCTCTCGCTTACTCTCTCTCTTCCCCTCTTTCTCTCTCTCTCTCTCTTCCTTCGCTCACTCCCTCTCTCTTTCTCTCTCTCTCTCTGTCTCTCTCTCTTCCTTCGCTCTCGCTCTCTCTCTCTCTCTCTCTCTCTCTCACTCTCTCTGTCTCTCTCTCTCTTCCTTTGCTCTCTCCCTCTCTCTTTCTATCTCCCTCCCACAGAGTAATGCTGTCAGCTGTCATTACCTATTAGCAATGATGTGGTGGGAATAGAAGAAGCCATGCTGCATGATGCAAGATGCCTTAGCTAGCTACTAGCGCCCCATTGCTTTAGCTAGTGCCCCATTGCTTTAGCTAGTGCCCCATTGCTTTAGCTAGCGCCCCATTGCTTTAGCTAGCACCCCATTGCTTTAGCTAGCACCCCATTGCTTTAGCTAGCACCCATAGCTTTAGCTAGTGCCCCATTGCTTTAGCTAGCACCCATAGCTTTAGCTAGTGCCCCATTGCTTTAGCTAGCACCCATTGCTTTAGCTAGCGCCCCATTGCTTTAGCTAGCACCCCATTGCTTTAGCTAGCACCCATTGCTTTAGCTAGCACCCATTGCTTTAGCTAGCACCCCATAGCTTAGCTAGTGCCCCCATTGCTTTAGCTAGCACCCATTGCTTTAGCTAGCGCCCCATTGCTTTAGCTAGCACCCCATTGCTTTAGCTAGCACCCATTGCTTTAGCTAGCACCCCATTGCTTTAGCTGGCATAGTAGAACATCAGAGACTAAAGGCTGCAATATTTCAATGGGAATTCATATTTTAAATTTAAATCATTACTGAAAGTGACTAAAAATGTACTTAGGAAGAAGAATACTTTATTGTCCATTATCTTTCAGAGAAAGACAAATCTACTTAGGAGTTTGTGAAATCATGTATGGCAGTGATTAGTTATTAATTAATGCCAACACATTGCCAAAACTCAAATACCCAGACATCCACTGATAATGTGTATTATTATGTACACTACCAGTCAAGGTTTGGACACATCTACTCATTCAATGGTTTTTCTTTATTTGTACTTTTTTTTACATTGTAGAATAATAGTGAAGACATCAAAACTATTAAATAACACATATGGAAGGTTAAATAACACACATGGAGGTTAAACAGGCGTGGTGGTGTAGATCCAGCCTGTCTGTGGTAAACTTTTAGAGGCAATTATCAGTCAATGTTTTGTCATGGGATTACAGCTAGCTGGCTTTGGGCTGAGAGGATTATTCAGCCTACCGCACTCTACTGGGAGGGGGAGGGGGGAAAGAGGAAGAGAGGGGGGAGGTGGAGCGTGAGAGGAAGAGAGGAGAGAGGGGGGAGAGAGGGGGAGGTAGAGAGGGGGAGAGAGGAGAGAGGAGGGAGGTAGAGTGAGAGAGGAGAGGGGGGGGGTAGTGAGGAGAGAGGGGGGAGGGAGGGGAGAGAGGCGGGAGGGAGGGGAGAGAGAGGCGAGAGGGGGAGGGAGGGGAGAGAGGGGGAGTGAGGAGGGAGGGGGGAGGTAGAAAGTGAGAGGGAGGGGGGAGAGAGCAAGAGAGAAAGAGAGGCAGGGAGAGAGAGAGGGAAAGAGAGGCAGACAGAGAGTGTGTAATGAGAGTTAGGTTGAGGCGACAGAGCAGATTGTTGGTATGAGGGTGGTGGAGGCCTTCTGACCTTCACAGAGGGAGGGGGACAGCGGGCTGATGACCGCCCCCCAGGACCAAGCACCAAAGGTCGGCCCCGGACGTCAGAAATACGTGGGGCTTCTGCAGCCCGCCTGGCACACGCTCTCCACCCATCCATGGAAATCCATCACACTGCAAACACCGAGAGCATGGGGGGGGGGGGGGGGGTGGGGAGAAAGCGAGAGTTGGAAAGAACATTTGCAATGGAATTTTAATGAAGAGGAACGAAATGAAAAAACAATGAGTTAACAAATGTCAGGGCAATTGCCCCCCTTAGGCAGCAGTATGGTTAGAGGAGAATCAGAGAGGAATAACTACCTGCATCCCAAATGGCCCCCTATTCCCTATATAGTGATATAGTGGACTACATTAGACACAGCCACTGAGTGGTCCAATACAGATCAGGCAGAACCCTGTAGGCCTGGCTACACTAGGGCTATTTCACTAATGTCAGTATCGGAACACCTTAATGGTAAAGCTACTCTTCAGGTGTTCTGAGAAAACCTAAGCTACAAATCAAATCACGATGGCAGACACTGGTTTTTGAAGTTCGCAGGCGGGGCTACCTCATTTTACATTTTACATTTTACATTTAGTCATTTAGCAGACGCTCTTATCCAGAGCGACTTACAGTTAGTGAGTGTACATATTTTTTTTACATCCCTGCCGGCCATTCCCTCCCTTACCCTGAACGACACTAGGCCAATTGTGCGCCGCCCATGAGTCTCCTGGTCGCGGCCACAGTGACCGTGACTGACTCATGTCCGTTACATGTGGGTAGAGTCCAGTTTGTGTGCATAGAGTCAGTGCAAAAAAAGGGTCAATCCAGGTAGTCCGGGTTGCCATTTGATTAGCTATTTGGCAGTCTTGTTTAGCAGTCTTATGGCTTGGGGGTAGAAGCTGTTCAAGGTCCTGTTGGTTCCAGACTTGTTGCACTGGCCGTGCGGTAGCAGAGATAACAGTCTGTGGCTTGGGTGGCTGGATGTCTTTGGCAATATTTTGGGCCTTCCTCTGACACCGCCTGGTATAGAGGTCCTGGACGGCAGGGAGCTCGGCCCCAGTGATAAACTGGGCCATACTCACCACCCTCTGTATCGCCTTCCGGTCGGGTGCCTTGCAGTTGCCGTACCAGGCGGTGAAGCAGCCAGTCAAGATGCTCTCGATGGTGCAGCTTTTGGAGGATCTGAGGACCCATGCCAAATATTTTCAGCCTCCCGGCGTTGTCGTGTGGACACCGAGGAACTTGAAGCTCTCGACCCGCTCCACTACAACCCCGTCGATGTGGATGGGGGCGTGCTAACCCCTCTCCTTTTCCTGTAGTCCACCATCAGCTCCTTTGTCTTGCTGACGTTGAGGGAGGACGTTGTCCTGGCAACACACTGCCAGGTCTATGACCTCCTCCCTGTAGCCTGCCTCATTGTCGTCGGTGATCAGTCCTACCAACGTCGTGTTGTAAGCAAACTTGATGATGGTGTTGGAGTCGTGCGCGGGCCATGCAGTTGTGGGTAAAACAGGGAGTACAGAAGGGGACTAAGCACACACCCCTGAGGGGCCCCTGTGTTGATGGTCAGCGTGGCAGATGTGTTGTTACCTACACTCACTGCCTGGGGGGGCGGCCCATCAGGAATGTCCAGGATCCAGTTGCAGAGGGAGATGTTCAGATCCCAGTGTCCTGAGCTTGTGGGGGGGGGGGGGGGGGACTATGGTGTTGAATGCTGAGCTCTAGCCAATGAACAGGATTCTTATATAGGTGTTCCTTTTGTCCAGGTGGGAAAGGGCAGTGTGGAGTTCAATAGAGGCTGCGTCATCTGTGGATCTGTTGGAGCGGTATGCAAATTGGAGTGGGTTCAGGTTGTCTGGGATGATGGTGTTGATGTGAGCCATGACCAGCCTTTCAAGCATTTCATGGCTTTAGATGTGAGTTCTATTGGGTGATTGTGATTTAGGCAGGTTACCTGGTGTTCTTGGGCTCCAGGGACTATGGCGGTTTGCTTGAAAACAGTTTCGTATTACAGACCGGGTCAGGGATAGGTTGTACATCTCAGTGAAGACACTTGCTTGCTGGTCAGCGCATGCTCTGAGTACACGTCCTGGTATTCCGTCAGGCCCCGCGGCATTTCGAATGTTAACCTGTTTAAAGGTCTTACTCACATTGGCTACGGAGAGCGAAATCACACAGTCGTCCAGAACAGTTGGTGCTCTCATTCATGGTTCAGTGTTGCTTGCCTCGAAGCAAGCATAGGAGGCATTTAGCTCGTCTGGTAGGCTCGCGTCGCTAGGCAGTTCACGGCTGGATTTCACTTTTGTAATCTGTGATAGTTTGCAAGCCCTGCCACATAATTGTGAAGCGTCAGTGCCACGGAGTAGGATTCGATCTTAGTCTTGTATTGACGCTTGCCTGTTTGTTGTCTCATCGGAGGTCGTAGCGGGATTTCTCAAAATCGGCCGCATTACTGTCCCGCTCCTTGAAAGCGGCAGCTCTTTAGCTCAGTGCGGATGTTGCCTGTAATCCATGGCTTCTGGTTGGGATATGTACGTACGGTCATTGGGGACGACGTTGTCGATACATTTATTAATGAAGCCAGTGACTGATGTGGTAGACTCCTCAATGTTATCAGATGAATCCCGAACATGTTCCAGTCTGTGCTAGCAAAACAGTCCTGTAGCTTAGCATCCGCTTCATCGGACCACTTCAGCTACAGAGTTTCCAAGAACGATTGGATGTGTTTTACTGTGTGTTAAGTTTCCCTTGGGAATAGGTGTGTGTCCCAAATAGCACCCTTTTCCCTATGTAGTGAACTACCTTTTTTTTAAAATAGGGAATAGGGTGCCATTTGGGATGCATCCAGGGACTACATCTTGTTGACTGTATGAGAGTCTGTGGAGGAGTCCCTCCCAACAGAATGTGGTTGATGTGTGTCACAACAACAGTGACCTCATACAATATTATGAGCTCTGCTTCAGAAGTGGACTTCTTTATAATAATATAATATAATAATAATAATATGCCATTTAGCAGACGCTTTTATCCAAAGCGACTTACAGTCATGCGTGCATACATATTTTTTTGTGTATGGGTGGTCCGGGGATCGAACCCACTACCTTGGCGTTACAAGCGCCGTGCTCTACCAGCTGAGCTACAGAGGACCACTTTAAAACTGAACAATGATGCATCCGCTTTTTCAGGAGAAAAGGAACGAGAGCCTGTGACACTCCATCTTAACTCCTCCTCCACATTTACTGGATTGGTTCAACAGTGCAGAAGAGAAACTCCCCCGACTGATTTTTTCCCCCTCTCATCAGGACCAGAAAGAAAGGCAGCTCAACTGAGTGGCGCAGTGGTCTAAGGCACTGCATCGCAGTGCTAACTGTGCCACTAGAGATCCTGGTTCGAATCCAGGCTCTGTCGCAGCCGGCCGCGACCGGGAGACTCATGGGCGGCGCACAATTGGCCCAGCGTCGTCCAGGGTAGGGGAGGGAATGGCCGGCAGGGATGTAGCTCAGTTGATAGAGCATGGCGTTTGCAACGCCAGGGTTGTGGGTTCGATTCCCACGGGGGGCCAGTATAAAAAATAAAATAAAATATTCACTAACTGTAAGTCGCTCTGGATAAGAGCGTCTGCTAAATGACTAAAAAAAAAAAAAAAAAAAAAAATTAGATTAATACAATCAAGACATGATGTGTATTGAGTAACCAGTTGTTATAACAACAACCAATCACGATGACATTTCACTCATTTAGCAGACGCTCTTATCCAGAGCGACTTACAGGAGCAATTAGGGTTAAATGCCTTGCTCAAGGGCACACCAACAGATGTCTCACCTAATCGGCTCGGGGATTTAAACCAGCGACCTTCCGGTTACTGGCTCAACGCTCCTAACCGCTAGGCTAACTTCCGCGCTATCTTTCGGTGTTTAGGAAACACATGGTCATCTTCTGTCTTCAGACTGTTTGTGTAGATCAGTTGCCAAAGCAGAGTCTAGTCTAGCTGTGCGGTGAATCTGAGATAGGAACTATGTAGATGCATTGATAATGTCCATGTTTATATGTTTATACTCTTGCTAGCGCCACTTTATACATGTTGCTATCTGCTCCAGCCTACACTTCCTGTAGCGCCATATTATGCAGCTCTCAATACTGCTGTTCACAGGCATTGATAACAGGCATCCCAGGGTGTAGCCTGTGGAGAACCAATGGGAGGGAGGGCTTGCTCTCAGTGTTACCGACTGAGGCCCCATGGTGGGCATGCAGGGCTGGAGCGACCTGGGGGGGGTGTGGAAGAAGGGGAGGGGGGGGGGGGGGGGGGCTTGCTCTCCATGTTACCTGACTGAGAGGCCCCGTTGCGGGCATGCAGGGCTGGGGCAACCTGGGGGGTGTGGATAGATGGAGGCCCACTCAGTACCTTTAGTCATGGGTCAGCCTCTCAGTACCTTTAAATCTCTCTCTCTCTCTCTCTCTCTCTCTCTCTCTCTCTCTCTCTCTCTCTCTCTCTCTCTCTCTCTCTCTCTCTCTCTCTCTCTCTCTCTCTCTCTCTCTCTCTCTCTCTCTCTCTCTCTCTCTCTCTCCCTCCCTCCCCTTCATCGTTCTCTATAAGAGACAAGTTGCATTTCATATTTCGTACCCCAATACAATATCTGTGTGATGTTGTGGTGTGGAGCAACAACAAAGTGTTTTGGGGAACAACAAAGGTTTATATTTCCATGTCCGCGTCCCAAGTTGCACCCTATTCCCTATATACAGTAGCGCACGACTTTGGATCCGAGCCTTATTGGCCCTGGTCATTAGTAATACACTATATAGGGAACAGGGAGCCATTTGGGACTTAGCCCCCATGTTGAACCTTGACACATTTTAAAGGCTTTGATTGGGTAAGGAATTCCTCTTTGATGTGTGATGGGAGGGGGGATTTTTATTTTTTTTTCCTCTCCAACGCTGAGGGATTTGGATAATTTAGACGTTAGGGACTTGTTTATGCCCCATGCATTAAGCATCTTAAAGCAAACACAGTTAGCTTTCTGCTTTCTGTCTTTTATGACCATTGTTTTAGCTCCATTACGACTCCATGCTCGTATGTGCTGCTAGTAATGCTGCATTAGGATGTGTGTGAAGAGATGGAGCCTATATCATGCGTTTTAACGATCTCTCCACGGACTTGAGGAAATATGTTTTGGAGCTGTATTTCTTCAAAAGCTATAGGATCCTATAGAATAATGTTATATTGTAGTTCTATGCAAAAAACTACCGAATATATTGTAGTTCGTTGTCAGTTGTTCTGTTTATAGACCAGGCAGATCTGGACAGGCTCATTAGACCAGTACCCCTCCCCCTTTCTTGATCACTGTCTAACATATTGTGGTCCTCTGTAGCTCAGCTGGTAGAGCACGGCGCTTGTAACGCCAAGGTAGTGGGTTCGATCCCTGGGACCACCCATACACAAAAAAAAATTATGCACGCATGACTGTAAGTCGCTTTGGATAAAAGCGTCTGCTAAATGGCATATTATTATTATATTTATTGCACAACATCAATGCTTTTAGATAATTGAGGAAGAGTGAACAGGTCAATGAGTGCATAGTGCACATGAGTGGGAATTGGGATAGAGGCTGAGTCTGGACTCCAGAGAGAGAGACAGAGAAACAGGAAGTGTGTCTGAGAAATCTAAAGAGGTTATCCTGGTTCGTTCTACCGTCTTGTTTCTCTAAAGAGGTTATCCTGGTTCGTTATACGGTATTATTTATTTGTGTCCGACCAATAAGGTACGATGATCTCCATCCTCCACAGAAGGACATTAGCCATTCAGACCTCACCGTCTTAGATCAGGTCTGGGGAGGAAATGTGTCCTAACGATACAGTATGTATAAATGTTATATACTAGCCAGGCAAAGTACTTCAGATAGGAAATGGGGCCCATGGTTCTCAATCTGTGTTCTTTCAATAGCCGAAAGGCTCTCAATATAACCCTCACCCTCTCACTAAGAGAGAACAGTAGATATAACCATCACCCTCTCACTAAGAGAGAACAGTAGATATAACCCTCACCCTCTCACTAAGAGAGAACAGTAGATATAACCATCACCCTCTCACTAAGAGAGAACAGTAGATATAACCATCACCCTCTCACTAAGAGAGAACAGTAGATATAACCATCACCCTCTCACTAAGAGAGAACAGTAGATATAACCCTCACCCTCTCACTAAGAGAGAACAGTAGATATAACCATCACCCTCTCACTAAGAGAGAACAGTAGATATAACCATCACCCTCTCACTAAGAGAGAACAGTAGATATAACCATCACCCTCTCACTAAGAGAGAACAGTAGATATAACCATCACCCTCTCACTAAGAGAGAACAGTAGATATAACCATCACCCTCTCACTAAGAGAGAACAGTAGATATAACCATCACCCTCTCACTAAGAGAGAACAGTAGATATAACCATCACCCTCTCACTAAGAGAGAACAGTAGATATAACCATCACCCTCTCACTAAGAGAGAACAGTAGATATAACCATCACCCTCTCACTAAGAGAGAACAGTAGATATAACCCTCACCCTCTCACTAAGAGAGAACATTAGATATAACCATCACCCTCTCACTAAGAGAGAACAGTAGATATAACCCTCACCCTCTCACTAAGAGAGAACAGTAGATATAACCCTCACCCTCTCACTAAGAGAGAACAGTAGATATAACCATCACCCTCTCACTAAGAGAGAACAGTAGATATAACCATCACCCTCTTACTAAGAGAGAACAGTAGATATAACCATCACCCTCTTACTAAGAGAGAACATTAAATATAACCATCACCCTCTTACTAAGAGAGAACAGTAGATATAACCATCACCCTCTCACTAAGAGAGAACAGTAGATATAACCATCACCCTCTTACTAAGAGAGAACATTAGTGCAAGTTTGAAAGCCATAGTATTACATAAACCACTGGCTTAGATGGACTGAATGCAACCAACTCTACAAACTAAGAAATTAAGGCTTATTAGTTTGTATTAATAACGTCATCATTTGTTCCATGTTGAACTTCACAACTTTACTATTTAGCCAGACAAACCCCAGCTGAAACAGGACAGTAATATGCCATCGAAGGAATAACCCTTTTGATTCAGTCCCCTTTTATTTAGTAGGTCTTTCGTTCAGATTGAGACGTTACATTTTTTTCCCAGCTATATTCACAAAGATCCCATTAGTCAAAATGTTCCGGATGAACAACCAAAACAATGGAGAACAATCCCAAGATGGCTTTCTGCCTCTCTTTCACCGCAGAAAAAAATAATGCTTGTCTGATCCGATGAAGACGGAGTCAGGCGAGATACGCCACTGGGTGAAAACAACTGTGAAGAAACTCAACTCACAATGGGAGCGTCCAAAATGGCACCCCTTTCCCAAATAGGGCCCATAGGGGCACTCGTAGTGCACTTGATAGGGAATAGGGTGCCATTTGGGATGCACACGATCACATTAAATGGTCCGTTTGTCCTTAACACGCTTATGGCAGGATAGAAAAGAGACGATGGGAAATGACAACCGCTAGCTCAGTTAGCGGTTAGTGTGATGCGTTGAAGATGAGCCAGAGAGAAAAGGGTGCTTGGCGGATAGGAGTTCTCTCTCTGTCAGTAGGAGGAGCATTGGTGGATAGGAGTTATCTCTCTGTCAGTAGGAGGAGCATTGGTGGATAGGAGTTCTCTCTCTGTCAGTAGGAGGAGCATTGGTGGATAGGAGTTATCTCTCTGTCAGTAGGAGGAGCATTGGTGGATAGGAGTTCTCTCTCTGTCAGTAGGAGGAGCATTGGTGGGTAGGAGTTCTCTCTCTGTCAGTAGGAGGAGCATTGGTGGATAGGAGTTCTCTCTCTGTCAGTAGGAGGAGCATTGGTGGGTAGGAGTTCTCTCTCTGTCAGTAGGAGGAGCATTGGTGGGTAGGAGTTCTCTCTCTGTCAGTAGGAGGAGCATTGGTGGGTAGGAGTTCTCTCTCTGTCAGTAGGAGGAGCATTGGTGGGTAGGAGTTCTCTCTCTGTCAGTAGGAGGAGCATTGGTGGATAGGAGTTCTCTCTCTGTCAGTAGGAGGAGCATTGGTGGGTAGGAGTTCTCTCTCTGTCAGTAGGAGGAGCATTGGTGGGTAGGAGTTCTCTCTCTGTCAGTAGGAGGAGCATTGGTGGGTAGGAGTTCTCTCTCTGTCAGTAGGAGGAGCATTGGTGGATAGGAGTTCTCTCTCTGTCAGTAGGAGGAGCATTGGTGGATAGGAGTTCTCTCTCTGTCAGTAGGAGGAGCATTGGTGGATAGGAGTTCTCTCTCTGTCAGTAGGAGGAGCATTGGTGGATAGGAGTTCTCTCTCTGTCAGTAGGAGGAGCATTGGCGGATAGGAGTTCTCTCTCTGTCAGTAGGAGGAGCATTGGTGGATAGGAGTTCTCTCTCTGTCAGTAGGAGGAGCATTGGCGGATAGGAGTTCTCTCTCTGTCAGTAGGAGGAGCATTGGCGGATAGGAGTTCTCTCTCTGTCAGTAGGAGGAGCATTGGTGGGTAGAAGTTCTCTCTCTGTCAGTAGGAGGAGCATTGGTGGGTAGGAGTTCTCTCTCTGTCAGTAGGAGGAGCATTGGTGGATAGGAGTTCTCTCTCTGTCAGTAGGAGGAGCATTGGTGGATAGGAGTTCTCTCTCTGTCAGTAGGAGGAGCATTGGTGGATAGGAGTTCTCTCTCTGTCAGTAGGAGGAGCATTGGTGGATAGGAGTTCTCTCTCTGTCAGTAGGAGGAGCATTGGTGGATAGGAGTTCTCTCTCTGTCAGTAGGAGGAGCATTGGTGGGTAGGAGTTCTCTCTCTGTCAGTAGGAGGAGCATTGGCGGATAGGAGTTCTCTCTCTGTCAGTAGGAGGAGCATTGGTGGATAGGAGTTCTGTCTCTGTCAGTAGGAGGAGCATTGGTGGATAGGAGTTCTCTCTCTGTCAGTAGGAGGAGCATTGGTGGATAGGAGTTCTCTCTCTGTCAGTAGGAGGAGCATTGGTGGATAGGAGTTCTCTCTCTGTCAGTAGGAGGAGCATTGGTGGATAGGAATTCTCTCTCTGTCAGTAGGAGGAGATTTGGTGGATAGGAGTTATCTCTCTGTCAGTAGGAGGAGCATTGGTGGATAGGAGTTCTCTCTCTGTCAGTAGGAGGAGCATTGGTGGATAGGAGTTCTCTCTCTGTCAGTAGGAGGATCATTGGTGGATAGGAGTTCTCTCTCTGTCAGTAGGAGGAGCATTGGTGGATAGGAGTTCTCTCTCTGTCAGTAGGAGGAGCATTGGTGGATAGGAGTTCTCTCTCTGTCAGTAGGAGGAGCATTGGTGGGTAGGAGTTCTCTCTCTGTCAGTAGGAGGAGCATTGGTGGGTTAAGTAGTTGGTGATGTAGACTAGATGAAAGACGTTAGACAAAGCTGGGGAGGGAGGGAGGGAGGGAGAGGGAGAGGGAGGGAGGGAGGGAGGGAGGGAGGGAGGGAGGGAGGGAGGGAGGGAGAGAGAGAGAGAGAGAGAGACGCCCTAATTGACATTCAAATAAACCAAAACAAAGTGGTGTAAAGACTCATAACACTCAGGGCAGTGTAAAGACTCATAACACTCAGGGCGGTGTAAAGACTCATAACACTCAGGGCGGCGTAAAGACTCATAACACTCAGGGCAGTGTAAAGACTCATAACACTCAGGGCGGTGTAAAGACTCATAACACTCAGGGCAGCGTAAAGACTCATAACACTCAGGGCGGTGTAAAGACTCATAACACTCAGGGCGGCGTAAAGACTCATAACACTCAGGGCGGCGTAAAGACTCATAACACTCAGGGCGGTGTAAAGACTCATAACATTCAGGGCGGTGTAAAGACTCATAACACTCAGGGCGGCGTAAAGACTCATAACACTCAGGGCGGTGTAAAGACTCATAACACTCAGGGCGGTGTAAAGACTCATAACAGGGCTGTCATTTACTCAACTCATTTAGCCCCAGGGGCCGCATTCGGTCTTCAACGAGGTCCGGAGGGCCGCACTGAACATGTCTTATATTTCCTCGCCGTCTAAAAGATAAAATAATAATTAACTGACATATAGTAGATCTATGTATTAACCGGCCTATAGTAGATCTATGTATTAACAGACCTATAGTAGATCTATGTATTAACAGGCCTATAGTAGATCTATGTATTAACAGGCCTATAGTAGATCTATGTATTAACAGACCTATAGTAGATCTATGTATTAACAGGCCTATAGTAGATCTATGTATTAACAGACCTATAGTAGATCTATGTATTAACAGACCTATAGTAGATATATGTATTAACAGACCTATAGTAGATCTATGTATTAACAGGCCTATAGTAGATCTATGTATTAACAGGCCTATAGTAGATCTATGTATTAACTGACCTATAGTAGATCTATGTATTAACAGACCTATAGTAGATATATGTATTAACAGACCTATAGTAGATATATGTATTAACTGACCTATAGTAGATCTATGTATTAACAGGCCTATAGTAGATCTATGTATTAACAGGCCTATAGTAGATCTATGTATTAACAGGCCTATAGTAGATATATGTATTAACTGACCTATAGTAGATCTATGTATTAACAGGCCTATAGTAGATATATGTATTAACAGGCCTATAGTAGATCTATGTATTAACAGGCCTATAGTAGATCTATGTATTAACAGGCCTATAGTAGATCTATGTATTAACAGGCCTATAGTAGATCTATGTATTAACAGGCCTAAAGTAGATCTATGTATTAACAGGCCTATAGTAGATCTATGTATTAACAGACCTATAGTAGATCTATGTATTAACAGACCTATAGTAGATCTATGTATTAACAGGCCTATAGTAGATCTATGTATTAACAGGCCTATAGTAGATCTATGTATTAACAGACCTATAGACATTTACATTTACATTTTAGTCATTTAGCAGACGCTCTTAACCAGAGCGACTTACAGGAGCAATTAGGGTTAAGTGCCTTGCTCAAGGGCACATTAACGTCATTTAGCAGACGCTCTTAGCCAGAGCGACTCACAAATTGGTGCGTTCACCCTATAGCCAGTGGGATAACCACTTTACAATTTGGGGGGGGGGGGGGGGGTTAGAAGGAATACTTTATCCTATCCCAGGTATTCCTTAAAGAGGTGGGGTTTCAAATGTCTCCGGAAGGTGGTGAGTGACTCCGCTGTCCTGGCGTCGTGAGGGAGCTTGTTCCACCATTGGGGTGCCAGAGCAGCGAACAGTTTTGACTGGGCTGAGCGGGAGCTGTGCTTCCGCAGAGGAAGGGGAGCCAGCAGGCCAGAGGTGGATGAACGCAATGTCCTCGTTTGGGTGTAGGGACTGATCAGAGCCTGAAGGTACAGAGGTGCCGTTCCCCTCACTGCTCCATAGGCAAGCACCATGGTCTTGTAGCGGATGCGAGCTTCAACTGGAAGCCAGTGGAGTGTGCGGAGGAGGGGGGTGACGTGAGAGAACTTGGGAAGGTTGAACACCAGACGGGCTGCGGCATTCTGGATGAGTTGTAGGGGTTTAATGGCACAGGCAGGGAGCCCAGCCAACAGCGAGTTGCAGTAATCCAGACGGGAGATGACAAGTGCAGTATAGTAGATCTATGTATTAACAGACCTATAGTAGATCTATGTATTAACAGACCTATAGTAGATCTATGTATTAACTGACCTATAGTAGATCTATGTATTAACAGACCTATAGTAGATCTATGTATTAACAGGCCTATAGTAGATCTATGTATTAACAGGCCTATAGTAGATATATGTATTAACAGGCCTATAGTAGATCTATGTATTAACAGACCTATAGTAGATCTATGTATTAACAGACCTATAGTAGATCTATGTATTAACTGGCCTATAGTATATCTATGTATTAACAGACCTATAGTAGATCTATGTATTAACAGGCCTATAGTAGATCTATGTATTAACAGGCCTATAGTAGATCTATGTATTAACAGACCTATAGTAGATCTATGTATTAACTGACCTATAGTAGATCTATGTATTAACTGGCCTATAGTAGATCTATGTATTAACTGACCTATAGTAGATCTATGTATTAACTGGCCTATAGTAGATCTATGTATTAACAGACCTATAGTAGATCTATGTATTAACTGACCTATAGTAGATCTATGTATTAACTGACCTATAGTAGATCTATGTATTAACTGGCCTATAGTAGATATATGTATTAACAGACCTATAGTAGATCTATGTATTAACAGGCCTATAGTAGATCTATGTATTAACAGACCTATAGTAGATCTATGTATTAACAGACCTATAGTAGATCTATGTATTAACAGGCCTATAGTAGATCTATGTATTAACAGGCCTATAGTAGATCTATGTATTAACAGGCCTATAGTAGATATATGTATTAACTGACCTATAGTAGATCTATGTATTAACAGGCCTATAGTAGATCTATGTATTAACAGACCTATAGTAGATCTATGTATTAACTGGCCTATAGTAGATCTATGTATTAACAGGCCTATAGTAGATCTATGTATTAACAGGCCTATAGTAGATCTATGTATTAACAGGCCTATAGTAGATCTATGTATTAACAGACCTATAGTAGATCTATGTATTAACTGGCCTATAGTAGATCTATGTATTAACAGGCCTATAGTAGATCTATGTATTAACAGGCCTATAGTAGATCTATGTATTAACAGGCCTATAGTAGATCTATGTATTAACTGGCCTATAGTAGATCTATGTATTAACAGACCTATAGTAGATCTATGTATTAACATACCTATAATAAGTCCATGTACAGTGCATTCGGAAAGTATTCAGACCCCTTCCCTTTTTCCACATTGTGTTACGTTACAGCCTTATTCTAAAATTGATTAAATAAAAGGTGTTCCTCATCAATCTACACACAATATCCATAATGACAAAGCGAAAACAGGTTTATTGAAATACCTTATGTACATAAGTATTCAGACCCTTTGCTATGAGACTCGAAATTGAGCTCAGGTGCATCCTGTTTCCATTGATCATCCTTGAGATGTTTCAATTCAATTGATTGGACATGATTTGGAAAGGCACACACCTGTCTATATAAGGTCCCACAGTTGACAGTGCATGTCAGAGCAAAAACCAAGCCGTGAGGTTGAAGGAATTGTCCGTAGAGCTCAGAGACAGGATTCTGGCGAGGCACAGATCTGGGGAAGGGTACCAAAACATTTCTGCAGCATTGAAGGTCCCCAAGAACACAGTGGCCTGCATCATTCTTAAATGGAAGAAGTTTGGAACCACCAAGACTCTTCCTAGAGCTGGCCGCCCGGCCAAACTGAGCAATCGAGGGAGAATTGCCTTGGTCAGGGAGGTGACCAAGAACCCAATGGTCACTCTGACAGAGCTCCAGAGTTCCTCTGTGGAGATGGGAGAACCTTCCTTAAGGACAACCACCTCTGCAGCACCCCACCAATCAGGCCTTTATGGTAGAGTGGCCAGACGGAAGCCACTCCTCAGTAAAAGGCACATGACAGCCCGCTTGGAGTTTGCCAAAAGGCACCTAAAGGACTCTCAGACCATGAGAAACAAGATGCTCTGGTCTGATGAACCAAGCTTGAACTCTTTGGCTTGAATGCCAAGAGTCATTTCTGGAGGAAACCTGGCACCATCCCCATGGTGAAGCATGGTGGTTGCAGCATCATGCTGTGGGGATGTTTTTTCAGCAGCAGGGACTGGGAGACTAGTTAGGATCAAGGGAAAGATGAACAGAACAAAGTACAGAGAGATCCTTGATGAAAACCTGCTCCAGAGCTCTCAGGACCTCAGACTGGGGTGAAGGTTCACCTTCCAACAGAACAACGACCTTAAGCACACAGCCAAGACAATGCAGGAGTGGCTTCGGGGACAAGTCTCAGAATGTCCTTGAGTGGCCCAGCCAGAGCCCAGACTTGAACCTGATCGAACATCTCTGGAGAGACCTGAAAATAGCTGTGCAGCGACGCTCCCCATCCAACCTGACAGAGCTTGAGAGGATCTGCAGAGAAGAATTGGAGAAACTCCCCAAATACAGGTGTGCCAAGCTTGTAGCGTCATACCCAAGAAGACTGGATGCTGTAATCGCTGCCAAAGGTGCTTCAACAAAGTACTGAGTAAAGGCTCTGAATACTTATGTAAATAGAATATTTCAGTTTAAATTTTTTCAAAAATGTCTAGAAACCTGTTTTTGCCTTGTCATTATGGGGTATTGTGTGTAGATTGATGAGGGGAAAAAACAATTTAATCAATTTTAGAATAAAGGCTGTAACGTAACAAAATGTGGAAAAAGTAAAGGGGTCTGAATACTTTCCGAATGCACTGTATTACAGCCTTATACAGTAGATATATATAGAGTCTATATATAGTGGTCAGTGGTTAGTGGATACTCAGAGGTTGGCTTATAGACCTCTAGTAGATCAGTCTAGTGGCTAACCATTAGCTGCTACTCAGAGGTTGGCTTATAGACCTCTAGTAGATCAGTCTAGTGGCTAACCATTAGCTGCTACTCAGAGGTTGGCTTATAGACCTCTAGTAGATCAGTCTAGTGGCTAACCATTAGCTGCTACTCAGAGGTTGGCTTATAGACCTCTAGTAGATCAGTCTAGTGGCTAACCATTAGCTGCTAATCAGAGGTTGGCTTATAGACCTCTAGTAGATCAGTCTAGTGGCTAACCATTAGCTGCTACTCAGCGGTTGGCTTATAGACCTCTAGTAGATCAGTCTAGTGGCTAACCATTAGCTGCTACTCAGAGGTTGGCTTATAGACCTCTAGTAGATCAGTCTAGTGGCTAACCATTAGCTGCTACTCAGAGGTTGGCCTATAGACCTCTAGTAGATCAGTCTAGTGGCTAACCATTAGCTGCTACTCAGAGGTTGGCTTATAGACCTCTAGTAGATCAGTCTAGTGGCTAACCATTAGCTGCTACTCAGAGGTTGGCTTATAGACCTCTAGTAGATCAGTCTAGTGGCTAACCATTAGCTGCTACTCAGAGGTTGGCTTATAGACCTCTAGTAGATCAGTCTAGTGGCTAACCATTAGCTGCTACTCAGAGGTTGGCTTATAGACCTCTAGTAGATCAGTCTAGTGGCTAACCATTAGCTGCTACTCAGAGGTTGGCTTATAGACCTCTAGTAGATCAGTCTAGTGGCTAACCATTAGCTGCTACTCAGAGGTTGGCTTATAGACCTCTAGTAGATCAGTCTAGTGGCTAACCATTAGCTGCTAATCAGAGGTTGGCTTATAGACCTCTAGTAGATCAGTCTAGTGGCTAACCATTAGCTGCTACTCAGAGGTTGGCTTATAGACCTCTAGTAGATCAGTCTAGTGGCTAACCATTAGCTGCTACTCAGAGGTTGGCTTATAGACCTCTAGTAGATCAGTCTAGTGGCTAACCATTAGCTGCTACTCAGAGGTTGGCTTATAGACCTCTAGTAGATCAGTCTAGTGGCTAACCATTAGCTGCTACTCAGAGGTTGGCTTATAGACCTCTAGTAGATCAGTCTAGTGGCTAACCATTAGCTGCTACTCAGAGGTTGGCTTATAGACCTCTAGTAGATCAGTCTAGTGGCTAACCATTAGCTGCTACTCAGAGGTTGGCTTATAGACCTCTAGTAGATCAGTCTAGTGGCTAACCATTAGCTGCTACTCAGAGGTTGGCTTATAGACCTCTAGTAGATCAGTCTAGTGGCTAACCATTAGCTGCTACTCAGCGGTTGGCTTATAGACCTCTAGTAGATCAGTCTAGTGGCTAACCATTAGCTGCTACTCAGAGGTTGGCTTATAGACCTCTAGTAGATCAGTCTAGTGGCTAACCATTAGCTGCTACTCAGCGGTTGGCTTATAGACCTCTAGTAGATCAGTCTAGTGGCTAACCATTAGCTGCTACTCAGAGGTTGGCTTATAGACCTCTAGTAGATCAGTCTAGTGGCTAACCATTAGCTGCTACTCAGAGGTTGGCTTATATACCTCTAGTAGATCAGTCTAGTGGCTAACCATTAGCTGCTACTCAGAGGTTGGCTTATATACCTCTAGTAGATCAGTCTAGTGGCTAACCATTAGCTGGTACTCAGAGGTTGGCTTATAGACCTCTAGTAGATCAGTCTAGTGGCTAACCATTAGCTGCTACTCAGAGGTTGGCTTATAGACCTCTAGTAGATCAGTCTAGTGGCTAACCATTAGCTGCTACTCAGAGGTTGGCTTATAGACCTCTAGTAGATCAGTCTAGTGGCTAACCATTAGCTGCTACTCAGAGGTTGGCTTATAGACCTCTAGTAGATCAGTCTAGTGGCTAACCATTAGCTGCTACTCAGCGGTTGGCTTAACAGGCTTGTAATACCAGTATGTTGTGCTGGTGGTATTTGAGTGCCCTGGTCCTGGACATGCCAAGCTTTATATATTTTTTTATCCAGACAGACAGGCAGACAGGCAGACAGACAGGCAGGCAGACAGGCAGGCAGACAGACAGGCAGACAGACAGGCAGGCAGGCAGACAAGCAGCTGTCTGAGTCCCAGAGCAGATCAGGCTGTCAGAAGTGTCTCTGCTCTGGGCTGTGGTTATCTATAGTAGCACAGTAACAGAGTCACGTTGGAGCTCACAGCTTCACAGCCAAGACAATGAGTTCTGACTGTATGGAGGGCTAGGGTCCAGAGGAGGTTGAGTTCTGACTGGATGGAGGGCTAGGGTCCAGAGGAGGTTGAGTTCTGACTGGATGGAGGGCTAGGGTCCAGAGGAGGTTGAGTTCTGACTGGATGGAGGGCTAGGGTCCAGAGGAGGTTGAGTTCTGACTGGATGGAGGGCTAGGGTCCAGAGGAGGTTGAGTTCTGACTGGATGGAGGGCTAGGGTCCAGAGGAGGTTGGGTTCTGACTGGATGGAGGGCTAGGGTCCAGAGGAGGTTGAGTTCTGACTGGATGGAGGGCTAGGGTCCAGAGGAGGTTGTTAATTGCAGGTCTGGGACCAGATACTGCTGTAGGGTTACTCTTTGATGTTTGCATGGACAGGCCAGGTTGATGCAGTAATTCCAATGCTTCTGACTCAATATAATTAAAACAGTATGTAGTATTTAGTATCTTTCTGCTTCTGGCTCTCTCTTAACACCCCAGACCTTATTCTCCCAAATGTCTCCTGACTTATCACGTGATGAATTGTGTTCCACTGCAAGAACTACTGGTTTACCGTCCTGATAAATGTATATATATATATATAATATATTATATTATATAAATGTACAGCCTCCATACTAAGCAAGGTCCCCTCAGGAAGGCCTTACCCTCTGATAGCATTCAGACAATGTCTGGCCTCTCTGCTCCTCTCTCTGTGTTGGGGGCTGTAGTCTACCAGACAGGCCTCTGAGGTCGTCTATTGATACTGTGTGTTATCAGAGTGCTGCACACACATACACACGTATGCACACACACACACACACACGCACACGCACGCACACACACACACACACACGCACACGCACACACACATACACACACACACACACACACACACGTATGCACACACACACACACATACACACACGCACACACGCACACGCACACGCGCACACACGCACACGCACACACACATACACACACACACACACACACACGTATGCACACACACACACACATACACACGCGCACACGCGCACGCGCACACGCGCACACACACACGCACACGCGCACACGCACGCGCACGCACGCGCACGCACGCGCACACGCGCACACGCACACACACACACACACACACACACACACACACACACACACATGCACTAAGAGCCCTGTGATTTAGATGTACAGCACTCTCACCAGGGTCAGGCCGCAGGCTGCCAATAGTAAACAGATAGATCACAGCATCAATGGAACTCAGATGCGTTTCATGGCAGTTGTTCAGCAGACAGTGACAGCAATGGATTATTTAACGACATGGCTGCCTGGGCTGGATGGAACATATTATATAACTGTAATGACTGGATGAAGAGGGGTGAGGAGGAGGAGGAGGGGTGAGGAAGAGGAATGAGGAGGGTGTAAATGACACTGTTAATGCAGGAGAACGTGGCACTGACACCAGGGTTCAGATGTGTTCTCTGTCCATCTGTTGTTGTTTTTAAACATGGTTCAGTACAGGAGAACATGGTACTGGCAACCCCAGGGTTCAGATGAGGCCTACTGTTCTCTGATCTGTTATCAGTGTCAGTCACCGTTTGACCTAACTTTCCCCACAGGGAATGCATGAACTGCTTTCGACCGAAATGAAATGTGAGTGTATTTGCATCATAATCCATTTGTTTTCTGATTGTATTTTATATTTCAACTGAGATCAGCCAGATACTAAGCAGCTACAGTATGTTATTACATGGATAGTTTGTGATTCTATACAGCCCAGCCAATGGGACTAACTAACATAGAAATATGGCTTCAGCTGCTCTATTATCCGGACAGTTTATTAGGTACAGCAACCCAGTTCACGGAAATGGATCGCTCCTACAGACCCTTTGTCTCTGCAAGTTACGGGCAAGTCAATGGGTCGAATGTCCCATCCCTAATTCAAAAGGTGCTAAAATTATTATGTTCTTATTTTTTACTCTGACTACGCTATATTTTTAAATGCCTCATTGCATTTGTGGTAACAATATACATTATGCTGTCCAAAGCACCGGAACTAACGCTGCTAGTTATCTCACACGTCCCCGTTGTATCGCGACAGATCTACGGTACCATTTATGTTTACGTAATCTATCCGTGGCGGCAGGTAGCTTAGTGGTTAAGAGCGTTGAGCCAATAACCGAAAGGTCGCTAGTTCTAATCCCCGAGCTGACTAGGTGAAAAAATCTGTCGATGTGCCCTTGAGCAAGGCACTTAACCCTAATTGCTCCTGTAAGTTGCTCTGGATAAGAGCTTCTGCTAAAAGGTAAATGTAGGAATAACTCCATTTTACTACATTTGAATCCAAGATCATTTATGTAGCTCAAAATAAGGAAGTAAATATTCATTTCCCCCACTTATACTGTATTTTGAAATGAACCATAAAACAGCTGACTGTTTCAGCCATGTTCTTAGTTCAGAGTTGAGCGTTCTTCAGAGCTCTGTCGTGTCATGTAGCTACCACACCCTGTGGTAGTTAGTAGGCTGTGATACAGGGTTGCTCTGGGCTTAGCGCTGTGGTGAAGGCTTCTACACCACAACGGTTCCTACGCGGACGTATACACGGCTTCTGTCGAACTGGCTGCTGGGTTGTTTTAAGGCCATGTGGCTTGTTAGCTTGCAGCTGGGCCTTCCTTTTGCAAAGAGTGCAGAAAAGTAAAGAGCACCTGCGTGACAAGCAGAAAGCTTAGTGGTGAGATGGGTTGATAAAGTGAGTAGGACAGATAGAGGTTTTGGCTTCTGCAGTGGTACCAACTGAAAGGTAGAGAGACTGAGGCTTTGCCTTCAGCAGTGGTGTCAACTGAAAGGTAGAGAGACAGACAGACAAGACATTTTTACATTTTAGTCATTTAGCAGACGCTCTTATCCAGAGCGACTTACAGTTAGTGAGTGCATACATTTTCATACTAGCCCCCCCGTGGGAAACGAACCCAACAACCCTGGCGTTGCAAGCGCCATGCTCTACCAACAGAGGCTTTGCTTTCAGCAGTGGTGTCAACTGAAAGGTAGAGACAGACAGAGAGATGCTTTGCTTTCAGCAGTGGTGTCAACTGAAAGGTAGAGAGACAGACAGAGAGATGCTTTGCTTTCAGCAGTGGTGTCAACTGAAAGGTAGAGACAGACAGAGAGATGCTTTGCTTTCAGCAGTGGTGTCAACTGAAAGGTAGAGAGACAGACAGAGAGATGCTTTGCTTTCAGCAGTGGTGCCAACTGAAAGGTAGAGACACAAAGCAGTGTTGCGAACTGAAGGGAGTTTGAGAGGGAGACAGAGAGGGAGACAGTATTCAACTGAATACCCAGGCTAGAACGGTTCTCTTTCCAAAGACCAACTGAGATTGGTGATGTTTTGAAAGCCAAGTAAAGGTTGGAGGCTTCAGGTTTCCCGGATATCTTCTGTCTCTAACAGCAGTATTGGGTGGCCTGGCCCTGCTAGAACAAGACTACTGTTTGTCTCAGTCACATCTCCCATCAAGGCCTACGCCTCAGCCCCAAATGGAACCGTATTCCCTATGTAGTGCACTAGTTATGTATGGGCTCTGGTTAAAAGCAGTGCACTATGAAAGCAATAGGGTGTCAGTTGGGATGCGGTCTATATCGCCTGCCCTTTGCTTTTTCCTCAGTCACTCTCAGTCTCAAATGGGAAAATGTCCAGAAGTAATACAGCGGTTTAACGTTGACCCTTTAGTCTACTTCTGAGAGACTTTGAAGACTTTGCATGGAAGCATGTCAAATGTGGCTTACAGTGGGAGAAACGGACAGTTAGGCTAGGTCTGTTTATGACATCACAAGACTTCTTCACGGATACGTAGTCCTGTTAGTGACTGTAGCACGCAGTACAATGCTCTCTCGGATACGTAGTCCTGTTAGTGACTGTAGCACGCAGTACAATGCTCTCTCTCTCTCAGAGAGGAGGAGGAGGAGGAATGAGGAGGACTTGGTTTGTGTCCCAAATGGCACCCTATTCCCTATATAGTGCACTAGTTTTGACCAGGGCACATAGGGATTTGGTCAAAGGTAGTGTGCTACATAGGGGAATAGGCCTTGTACTCGTTTATGCTGCCTCTGAACCTGATGATCTGTCAATGGCAGATTGGATAATATAACCCAGTCTATCAATGCAGGGGACTTCCCATCGGATTGGTTCTGATATAATATAACCCAGTCTGTCAATGCAGGGGACTTCCCATCGGATTGGTTCTGATATAATATGACCCAGTCTGTCAATGCAGGGGACTTCCCATCGGATTGGTTCTGATATAATATGACCCAGTCTGTCAATGCAGGGGACTTCCCATCGGATTGGTTCTGATATGACCCAGTCTGTCAATGCAGGGGACTTCCCATCGGATTGGTTCTGATATAATATGACCCAGTCTGTCAATGCAGGGGACTTCCCATCGGATTGGTTCTGATATGACCCAGTCTGTCAGTGCAGGGGACTTCCCATTGGATTGGTTCTGATATGACCCAGTCTGTCAATGCAGGGGACTTCCCATTGGATTGGTTCTGATATGACCCAGTCTGTCAATGCAGGGGACTTCCCATTGGATTGGTTCTGATATAATATGACCCAGTCTGTCAGTGCAGGGGACTTCCCATTGGATTGGTTCTGATATAATATAACCCAGTCTGTCAATGCAGGGGACTTCCCATCGGATTGGTTCTGATATAATATGACCCAGTCTGTCAGTGCAGGGGACTTCCCATCGGATTGGTTCTGATATAATATAACCCAGTCTGTCAGTGCAGGGGACTTCCCATCGCATTGGTTCTGATATAATATAACCCAGTCTGTCAGTGCAGGGGACTTCCCATCGGATTGGTTCTGATATAATATAACCCAGTCTGTCAGTGCAGGGGACTTCCCATTGGATTGGTTCTGATATAATATGATGCAGTCTGTCAATGCAGGGGACTTCCCATCGGATTGGTTCTGATATGACCCAGTCTGTCTGTGGATCCTGTGAGTCATATTCGTGTTGATTCCATGTCAACTCCCCATTCAGGAAATAAACTGAAATGCAATTCACACGTTTCACTCAAGAACTGTGAACAGTAGGATTTTATTCTTCAGTGATGATTTCAGTGATGAAGCAACTGACCCATCGTGGGGTGCCACTGCCAGCCGTGAGAGAGGTTAATAGGAGAGGGACTCAGCAGTAGAACAGGAGAGGGACTCAGCAGTAGAATAGGAGAGGGACTCAGCAGTAGAATAGGAGAGGGACTCAGCAGTAGAACAGGAGAGGGACTCAGCAGTAGAATAGGAGAGGGACTCAGCAGTAGAACAGGAGAGGGACTCAGCAGTAGAACAGGAGAGGGACTCAGCAGTAGAATAGGAGAGGGACTCAGCAGTAGAATAGGAGAGGGACTCAGCAGTATAACAGGAGAGGGACTCAGCAGTAGAACAGGAGAGGGACTCAGCAGTAGAACAGGAGAGGGACTCAGCAGTAGAACAGGAGAGGGACTCAGCAGTAGAACAGGAGAGGGACTCAGCAGTAGAACAGGAGAGGGACTCAGCAGTAGAACAGGAGAGGGACTCAGCAGTAGAACAGGAGAGGGACTCAGCAGTATAACAGGAGAGGGACTCAGCAGTAGAACAGGAGAGGGACTCAGCAGTAGAACAGGAGAGGGACTCAGCAGTAGAACAGGAGAGGGACTCAGCAGTAGAACAGGAGAGGGACTCAGCAGTAGAATAGGAGAGGGACTCAGCAGTAGAACAGGAGAGGGACTCAGCAGTAGAATAGGAGAGGGACTCAGCAGTAGAATAGGAGAGGGACTCAGCAGTATAACAGGAGAGGGACTCAGCAGTAGAACAGGAGAGGGACTCAGCAGTAGAACAGGAGAGGGACTCAGCAGTAGAACAGGAGAGGGACTCAGCAGTAGAACAGGAGAGGGACTCAGCAGTAGAACAGGAGAGGGACTCAGCAGTAGAACAGGAGAGGGACTCAGCAGTAGAATAGGAGAGGGACTCAGCAGTAGAACAGGAGAGGGACTCAGCAGTAGAACAGGAGAGGGACTCAGCAGTAGAACAGGAGAGGGACTCAGCAGTATAACAGGAGAGGGACTCAGCAGTATAACAGGAGAGGGACTCAGCAGTAGAATAGGAGAGGGACTCAGCAGTAGAACAGGAGAGGGACTCAGCAGTATAACAGGAGAGGGACTCAGCAGTAGAATAGGAGAGGGACTCAGCAGTAGAACAGGAGAGGGAATCAGCAGTAGAACAGGAGAGGGAATCAGCAGTAGAATAGGAGAGGGACTCAGCAGTAGAATAGGAGAGGGACTCAGCAGTAGAACAGGAGAGGGACTCAGCAGTAGAACAGGAGAGGGACTCAGCAGTAGAACAGGAGAGGGACTCAGCAGTAGAACAGGAGAGGGACTCAGCAGTAGAACAGGAGAGGGACTCAGCAGTAGAACAGGAGAGGGACTCAGCAGTAGAACAGGAGAGGGACTCAGCAGTAGAACAGGAGAGGGACTCAGCAGTAGAACAGGAGAGGGACTCAGCAGTAGAACAGGAGAGGGACTCAGCAGTAGAATAGGAGAGGGACTCAGCAGTAGAATAGGAGAGGGACTCAGCAGTAGAACAGGAGAGGGACTCATCAGTAGAACAGGAGAGGGACTCAGCAGTAGAACGGGAGAGGGACTCAGCAGTAGAACAGGAGAGGGACTCAGCAGTAGAACAGGAGAGGGACTCAGCAGTAGAACAGGAGAGGGACTCAGCAGTAGAACAGGAGAGGGACTCAGCAGTAGAACAGGAGAGGGACTCAGCAGTAGAACAGGAGAGGGATTCAGCAAATATATAAACGAATTGGCGAGGGCACCAGAACAGTCTGCAGCACCCGGCCTCACCCTACTAGAATCTGAAGTCAAATGTCTACTGTTTGCTGATGATCTGGTGCTTCTGTCCCCAACCAAGGATGGCCTACAGTAGCACCTAGATCTTCTGCACAGATTCTGTCAGACCTGGGTCCTGACAGTAAATCTCAGTAATAAAAAAATAATGGTGTTCCAAAAAAGGTCCAGTTGCCAGGACCACAAATACAAATTCCATCTAGACACCGTTGCCCTAGAGCACACAAAAAACTATACATACCTCGGCCTAAACATCAGCGCCACAGGTAACTTCCACAAATCTGTGAACGATCTGAGAGACAAGGCAAGAAGGGCCTTCTACGCCATCAAAAGGAACATCAAATTCGACATACCAATTAGGATCTGGCTAAAAATACTTGAATCAGTTATAGAACCCATTGCCCTTAATGGTTGTGAGGTCTGGGGTCCGCTCACCAACCAAGAATTCACAAAATGGGACAAACACTAAATTGAGACTCTGCATGCAGAATTCTGCAAAAATATCCTCTGTGTTCAACCTAAAACACCAAATAATGCATGCAGAGCAGAATTAGGCCGATACCCGCTAATGATCAAAATCCAGAAAAGAGCCGTTAAATTCTACAACCATCTAAAAGGAAGTGATTCCCAAAACTTCCATAACAAAGCCATCACGTACAGAGAGATGAACCTGGAGAAGAGTCCCCTAAGCAAGCTGGTCATTGGGCTCTGTTCACAAACACAAACAGACTCCACAGAGCCCCAGGACAACAACAACAACAACACAACTAGACCCAACCAAATCATGAGAAAACAAAAAGAGAATTACTTGACACATTGGAAAGAATTAACAAAAAAACAGTGCAAACTAGAATGCTATTTGGCCCTAAACAGAGAGTACACAGTGGCAGAATACCTGACTACTGTGACTGACACAAACTTAAGGAAAGCTTTGACTATGTACAGACTCAGTGAGTATAGCCTTGCTATTGAGAGAGGCCGCCGTAGGCAGACCTGGCTCTCAAGAGAAGACAGGCTATGTGCACACTGCCCACACAATGAGGTGGAAACTGAGCTGCACTTCCTAACCTCCTGCCAAATGTATGACCATATTAGAGACACATATTTCCCTCAGATTACACAGACCCACAAAGAATTTGAAAACAAATCCAATTTTGATAAACTCCCTTATCTATTAGGTGAAATACCACAGTGTGCCATCACAGCAGCAAGATTTGTGACCTGTTGCCACAAGAAAAGGGCAACCAGTGAAGAACTTTTGTTTACTATCTACTTCACTTGCTTTGACAACGTTAACATACGTTTCCCATGCCAATAAAGCCCTTAAATTGAATTGATTTGAATTGAGAGAGAGAGAGAGAGAGAGAGAGAGAGAGAGAGAGAGAGAGAGAGAGAGAGAGAGAGAGAGAGAGAGAGAGAGAGAGAGAGAGAGAGAGAGAGAGAGAGAGAGAGAGAGAGAGAGAGAGAGAGAGAGAGAGAGAGAGAGAGAGAGAGAGAGAGAGAGAGAGAGAGAGAGAGAGAGAGAGAGAGAGAGAGAGAGAGAGAGAGA
>NW_028160611.1:0-5000 GCF_964263955.1 Coregonus lavaretus | reverse complement strand
TCATTCCCTCCACAAAGGGAACTGTCAGGTATAGTGACACGTTGAATGCATCTTTCTTCAGCCTTGTAGACAAGCACACAGCTAATAATCAAGTTGATTAGGCCTATATATATTAAATAGACGTGTATGCCTTCACTTAAATCATCCACTTCACCACATATGTGACCGACTGGCTCGATTTAGTCTTATGTAGCAAAATTTGAAATTGTGTTTTTTTTTTTTACGTTGGATAAAAGTAGAGACTCAGAGCTAGAAAATGTTATATCATACACTACAGTTGAGGAACAATGGGAAAGTAATTCTGCTTTGAAAGTTGATAAACTTGTAACCTCACTTTTGAGAAAAATGGCCTTTAAATGTTTTGTTCCACCCACTGAAGAGCTCTTCTCTGTCTCCACCCATTCAGCATCGTTCACACCCTCTTAAGCTATAGCCCCGCCCCCGTGAACTCAGGGCGTTGTCAGATTGTCCGTTTGTAAATTCAGAGCGTTTCGCTCTCGGAGCGTTCAGAGCGCACACTGGACGCTCTGGCCGAGGAGTAGGGTTGATCCGAGCGTTCTGTCCTAACAACTGCAGTCAAGCACCTAAGCTAACTGGCTAACGTTGGCTAGCTTGCTAGCTACTTCCAGACACAAATGAGAGAACAGCTCACTCTGACCATTTTACTCGCCCTAGCAGAGCTGGTTAGGCTGTTTTCATGTTATCCAGAGCGTTGGTGACTGCAACTGTGCTGCTGGCAACAATTTAATTGCGCTTTTTTGTCCACATTTACTGACACCGGCCATATTCAACGGGTGTTGAGCAATCGTAAAAATCGTCAGTTATTCTGCGCTCTGGCACACTCAGACGAGAGTGCTCTGAAATCGGAGTAGATGGCCAGAGTGAATTTACCAGCTACGTCTATCTACAGTTGTCGCAGTGACATCATGAACATTCTATTGAAATGGTTACTTGCATAGTGGAGTCTGCGTACTATATGATCTGTGTAGTAATATTATTCGTATCTCAGAGCCATTTGCTTTGCTAGTTACAGCCTAATGTTAGCTAGCTAAACAATGAACCACAATCCCAACTACCCTGCATGAATCTGCAGGTAGCTAACCAACCAGGTTCAATGTTAGCTAGCTAACATTAGGCTATAACTAGCAAAGCAAATGGCTCTGAGATACGAATAATATTACTACACAGATCATACACGTAACGTTAGCTAGCGAGCCAGCCCAGCTAACGTTAGCTAGCTAGCTAACGGTACGCTTTAATTTGAAATGAAAATGACTTTCTGACAAAATGTGAAACGTGTAATATCTGAAAATGTAGCTAGCTCGACTATCTCACCCGTATACATGGATGGACGCTTATCCCTCTCTGTCACGGATAGCAATGGTTGCCCTTAGTTTGAAGATGTAATCCGGAGACAGGTGTTTTCTCCATCTCCTTAGCTATCATACTCTAATTCCACTGATTTCAAAACTCGATCTCTCGGCATGTCCAGCCCACTCATTATCTCAGCCAATCATGGCTAGCGGGAAGGTTGCTGTCTTTTTTTCTGTGGCTAAACCAACTAGGCTTGTAATTTAACAATTGAATTCGTATTTATAGATGGCATACAAGTTGGTATTAAGGCACATGAATGTTGACATGTTCCAGAAGGCATTTCTGCCAAAAATCGCATTTTGATAAAAAAAAAAAAAAAGGTTTACGTTCAAATGCCTCTCCTGTGAAGTAGTGATGCGCGACATACGCCTAGTTTCCTGAAACCAGTCACATATGCGTTACTTCAATCGAGCATCGAGGACCAGCAGTGAACAGTTTTTTCCTTAACAAAAAAGCTTGACGCAAGGGGGGCCTCGAACCAACGATTACTGTACCCCCGCAGATTCACAGTTAACTGGTGTATGCCACCTGGCAGCAATGGGGATGGAGGTACATGACAGCTATTTGACAAGACCATAAGGCTCTTCGACTTTTTTTTAAAACGATAAACTTCAATGTTGTATAGACCTCTTTTAATCTTTTTCCTGTAAAACACATGGATGAAATGGATAAACAAAAAAACACAGGATTTTGTCATATATACGAAAACATGCCTCTTGAATTTTACATTTACATTTCAGTCATTTAGCAGACGCTCTTATCCAGAGCGACTTACAGTTAGTGAATACATATTTTTTTATATATACTGGCCCCCCCGTGGGAATCGAACCCACAACCCTGGCGTTGCAAACGCCATGCTCTATCAACTGAGCTACCTCCCTGCCGGCCATTCCCTCCCCTACCCTGGACGACGCTGGGCCAATTGTGCGCCGCCCCATGGGTCTCCCGGTCGCGGCCGGCTGCGACAGGAGTTTTTGCCTAACGTTAGCAGCTAACCTAGTCAAGGATGCATCATGCAATAATTGGCCAAGTTGATCTATTTTAAGACATACCATTGGTTGGTGGATATAAAGTCTTAAGATCTTTGATTGGCCGATGCGGAATTTGTTGCAAGAAGTAACCACTGGCAGCTAAATGTGGCAGGTTTTCCAATGGGAACAGCTAACATGTAGAGTTTTTAATCACGTGCAACTACGTCAACGATTTTAATTGGCTGATGTGCATTTTTTTAGACTGAGAAAAAGTTTGAACTTACATGTTCGCAAGTATGGACACCCCCCCCCCCCTCCCCCCCCAAACCCCCCCAGCTTATAGATGTGTAGGTACAGGCTTTCCCATTGGGTTTGTGTGCACAATAAGGTTGTGAGTTCTGAGAAATGGTTGCTAATTCCCTCAAGGCTTGTAACAGTGCAAGCCTACAAGGATTTATGACTTGTTTGGACCAATAACCCAGTGTAGTGTTTGAATGCCATACCTCCAATCCGCCTTAACCTTTCACCTCTTTATGTATTGTGAAACCTGTGTTTTCAGCCCTGTAATGAGTTGTTACTGTAAGCCTGTGTTCCCTGTGTTCTTGCAACACGCTTCGTCTGTTTAGAATGCTAGACTGTGTTGTGTTCAGGCCTTGTATTGCATCACTGTCAAACCGCTTACATAACAGCACACAACATTGTGTGTGTGTGTGTGTGTGTGTGTGTGTGTGTGTGTGTGTGTGTGTGTGTGTCAGCGCTGTAGAAACCACCCAACTTCTTAAGTGCGTCATTTGGTCCCTGACAGCTACAGTCAACGTCGACACATGTTTCTAACGCATTCACCACAGACTTATTTTAGGCCTTTTAACAACAACAACGTTTTTTTTTAACACTTTGTCATCAAATATCCAGTATGTGTCTGGTCTCTGGCTAATTCAATGTTTTTCTCAGATGGTAACTTTGTATTAGAGATATCTATTGGCTAGTTACTTTACAGTACAAATACCGCAACACTCGAAAGAAAGCAGTAATGGTGGAAACAACTTAAATCGAACTGCTTCACAAAGAACATGGCATCTCATTAGATACTGCACTGTATTCCAAACTCATATCATTTCATACTGCACGGTATTCAGAACCCCAATCATACTGCACTGTATTCAGAACCCACATCATACTGCACTGTATTCAGAACCCATATAATATCATACTGCACTCTATTCCAAACCCATATCATATCATACTGCACGGTATTCAGAACCCATATAAAATCATACTGCACTCTATTCCAAACCCATATCATATCATACTGCACTGTATTCAGAACCCATATAATATCATACTGCACTCTATTCCAAACCCATATCATATCATACTGCACGGTATTCAGAACCCCAATCATACTGCACTGTATTCAGAACCCATATCATACTGCACTGTATTCAGAACCCATATCATACTGCACTGTATTCAGAACCCATATCATTCATTCTGCACTGTATTCAGAACCCATATCATATCATGGAATACAGTGCAGTATGATATGATATGGGTTTGGAATAAAGTGCAGTATGATAAGATATGGGTTCTGAATACAGTGCAGTATGATATGATATGGGTTTGGAATACAGTGCAGTATGATAAGATATGGGTTTGGAATATAGTGCAGTATGATATGATATGGGTTTGGAATATAGTGCAGTATGATATGGGTTTGGAATACAGTGCAGTATGATATGATATGGGTTTGGAATACAGTGCAGTATGATAAGATATGGGTTTGGAATATAGTGCAGTATGATTTGATATGGGTTTGGAATATAGTGCAGTATGATATGGGTTTGGAATACAGTGCAGTATGATAAGATATGGGTTTGGAATATAGTGCAGTATGAAATGGGTTTGAAATACAGTGCAGTATGATATGATATGGGTTTGGAATATAGTGCAGTATGAAATGGGTTTGGAATACAGTGCAGTATGATATGGGTTTGGAATACAGTGCAGTATGATATGATATGGGGTTGGAATACAGTGCAGTATGATATGATATGGGTTTGGAATATAGTGCAGTATGATAAGATATGGGTTTGGAATACAGTGCAGTATGATAGGATATGGGTTTGGAATATAGTGCAGTATGAAATGGGTTTGGAATACAGTGCAGTATGATATGGGTTTGGAATACAGTGCAGTATGATATGATATGGGGTTGGAATACAGTGCAGTATGATATGATATGGGTTTGGAATATAGTGCAGTATGATAAGATATGGGTTCTGAATACAGTGCGGTATGATATGATATGGGTTTGGAATACAGTGCAGTATGATATGGGTTTGGAATACAGTGCAGTATGAAAAAGGGTTTGGAATACAGTGCAGTATGATATGAGTTTGGAATACAGTGCAGTATGATATGGGTTTGGAATACAGTGCAGTATGATATGATATGGGTTTGGAATACAGTGCAGTATGATAAGATATGGGTTTGGAATATAGTGCAGTATGATATGATATGGGTTTGGAATATAGTGCAGTATGATATGGGTTTGGAATACAGTGCAGTATGATATGATATGGGTTTGGAATACAGTGCAGTATGATAAGATATGGGTTTGGAATATAGTGCAGTATGATATGATATGGGTTTGGA
>NW_028160612.1:0-19631 GCF_964263955.1 Coregonus lavaretus | reverse complement strand
TGTAAAGGCCTCATTCTACAGACTCAGGTTATAGATGATAGGGCTTTCATTTGTAAAGGCTTCATTCTACAGACTCAGGTTATAGATGATAGGGCTTTCATTTGTAAAGGCTTCATTCTACAGACTCAGGTTATAGATGATAGGGCTTTCATTTGTAAAGGCCTCATTCTACAGACTCAGGCTATAGATGATAGGGCTTTCATTTGTAAAGGCCTCATTCTACAGACTCAGGTTGTAGATGATAGGGCTTTCATTTGTAAAGGCTTCATTCTATAGACTCAGGCTATAGATGATAGGGCTTTCATTTGTAAAGGCCTCATTCTACAGACTCAGGCTGTCGATGATTCCCACTGTGTCACAGGAAACACCTGTAGCTATCTGACCCCCCTCCTCCTCTCCTTCCCTCTTCTTTCCCTCCTACTTTTCATTCACTGACCATTTCATTTACTGGCTCAGTCATTTGCTCACTGCCGAGTTTACTTCCCTCTCTTAAAACACAGGGGAGGGAGGGGAGGGGGGAGAGAGAGGGGGGGGGGGGAGAGAGGACAGGGGAGGGGAAGAGAGGGAGGGAGAGGCTGGGGTGGGACAGGGGAGGGGGGAGAGAGGACAGGGGAGGTGAAGAGAGGACGGGAGGTGGAGAGGGGACAGGGGAGGTGGAGACGGGACGGGGGAGGTGGAGTGGGGAGGGGGGAGGGGGAGAGGGGACAGGGGAGGGGGAGAGGGAGAGGGGAGGTGGAGAGGGGAGGGGGAGAGAGGGAGGGAAAGGAAACCTTTAATCCACACTACAGGGTCAGATATCAGTCTCCACTGGGCTGCTTCTATAGAGCTGCTGTGAGTTGGAGGGAGAGGGGGATGAGAGGAGGAGAGAAGGAGAGACCTGGCTGTTGAAATAATGCCCAATAGATGTGGATAGGGATGGAGGGATGGATGGAGTGAGGAAGCAGGTGAAAAGCGAGAGGCGAAAGAGAGGAAGGGCAGGAGGGAGGAGGTTGCGAGGGGTGGGGGGTTTCCCTCTTTCTACCTCTCTGACTCGCTCTCTCTCTCTGAGGGCCAGAAAAGCATTCCTCCGCCTGTTACCAAAGCTTATCGGGTTCCGAGAGGGACTGTGGGAGAGGGTCGACTAGCTGTGAAACCCAGGGCTGAAACACTAAAGCCCCCCCCCCCCCCCCCCCCCCCCCCCCCCCCCACCTCTGTTCTTTCAGGTTCTGGTCTAAAGAGAGGCCCTTTAGTGTTTCTACACCATGCCCTAACTGCTGGGTATCTAACTCTGCACCATGCCCTAACTGCTGGGTATCTAACTCTGCACCATGCCCTAACTGCTGGGTATCTAACTCTGCACCATGCCCTAACTGCTGGGTATCTAACTCTGCACCATGCCCTAACTGCTGGGTATCTAACTCTGCACCATGCCCTAACTGCTGGGTATCTAACTCTGCACCATGCCCTAACTGCTGGGTATCTAACTCTGCACCATGCCCTAACTGCTGGGTATCTAACCCTGCACCATGCCCTAACTGCTGGGTATCTAACTCTGCACCATGCCCTAACTGCTGGGTATCTAACTCTGCACCATGCCCTAACTGCTGGGTATCTAACTCTGCACCATGCCCTAACTGGTGGGTATCTAACTCTGCACCATGCCCTAACTGCTGGGTATCTAACTCTGCACCATGCCCTAACTGCTGGGTATCTAACTCTGCACCATGCCCTAACTGCTGGGTATCTAACTCTGCACCATGCCCTAACTGCTGGGTATCTAACTCTGCACCATGCCCTAACAGAGTTAGATACCCAGCAGTATTTTACAGATTAGAGCCAGGGGCCTTGGAGGTCCTCCAATGCTTCTCTTTCATATTTCTTCTGTGTGTGTGTGTGATGGTCCCAGAGTGTGCGTGTGTGTGTGTATGTGTTTGTGTGTGTGTGATGGTCCCAGAGTGTGTGTGTGTGTTTGTGTGATGTGTGATGGTCCCAGTCCGCTGCTGTGAAGTCAGCTTTGTGGGAAAAAACATCTTTAAATACTTGCTGCCTAGTCCCGGGGCGCGCGTGTGTGTTTGAGAAATGGGATGAAAATTAAATGTTAGAATCGAATACCTTGAAAAGCAGCAAACGAAATCCCAACTGACCCTGGTAAAATAGTGGATCCTGGTTCTCATCCAGAGTAAATGAAATCCCAACTGACCCTGATAAAATAGTGGATCCTGGTTCTCATCCAGAGTAAATGAAATCCCAACTGACCCTGGTAAAATAGTGTTTCCTGGATCTCATCCAGAGTAAATGAAATCCCAAATGACCCTGGGAACATAGTGTTTCCTGGATCTCATCCAGAGTAAATGAAAAAGCAAATGGCACCCTATTTCATACATAGTGCACTACTTTTGACCAGGGCCCTATGGTATGGAAAATAGTGCACTACGTAGGGTACCATTTGGTACACACATTGATAACACCCCAGAGGAGGTATCGGCAACATGTATTCTTATTATTCAGACTGAGATCAAAACAGCTAGATGGTTCCATCACACATACACTGGCTACAGGGTTTATTAGTTAATTTACTGGCAGTAAATAAACTGATAAACACAGTCACGGTAGCCAGTAAATAAACTGATAAACACTGTCACGGTAGCCAGTAAATAAACTGATAAACACTGTCACGGTAGCCAGTAAATAAACTGATAAACACTGTCACGGTAGCCAGTAAATAAACTGATAAACACTGTCACGGTAGCCAGTAAATAAACTGATAAACACTGTCACGGTAGCCAGTAAATAAACTGATAAACACTGTCACGGTAGCCAGTAAATAAACTGATAAACACTGTCACGGTAGCCAGTAAATAAACTGATAAACACTGTCACGGTAGCCAGTAAATAAACTGATAAACACTGTCACGGTAGCCAGTAAAAAAAAAAATTTATTAATTTTTTTTTTTTTTTTTAAAGCCAGGTTTCCTCCTGTACCGGTACCCCCCTGTATATAGCCTCCCTACTGTTATTTTATTTTACTGCTGCTCTTTAATTATTTGCTTTTATTTTTTTTAACTTCATACTTAAAAAAATGCATTGTTGGTTAAGGGCTTGTAAGTAAGCATTTCACTGTAATGTCTAAACCTGTTGTATTTGGCGCATGTGGCAAATCAAATTTGATTTGGAAATAAACTGATAAACACTGTCACGGCAGCCAGTAAATAAACTGATAAACAGACGTGACGCTTGGCATTCAGGCCAAAGATTTAGATCTTGGTTTCATCAGACCAGAGAATCTTGTTTCTCATGGTCTGAGAGTCTTTAGGTGCCTTTTGGCAAACTCCAAGTGGGCTGTCATGTGCCTTTTACTGAGGAGTGGCTTCCGTCTGGCCACTCTACCATAAAGGCCTGATTGGTGGAGTGCTGCAGAGATGGTTGTCCTTCTGGAAGGTTCTCCCATCTCCACAGAGGAACTCTGGAGTTCTGTCAGAGTGACCATCGTGTTCTTGGTCACTTCCCTGACCAAGGCCCTTCTCCTATGATTGCTCAGTTTGGCCAAGCGGCCAGCTCTAGGAAGAGTCTTGGTGGTTCCAAACTTCATCCATTTAAGAATGATGGAGGCCAAATCATGTCCAATCAATTTAATTTACTCCAATCAAGTTGTAGAAACATCTCAAGGATGAGCAATGGAAACAGGATGCACCTGAGCTCAATTTCGAGTCTCATAGCAAAGGGTCTGAATACTTATGTAGATAAGGTATTATTATTATTATTACTTATGTTTTACAATTCTAAAAACCTGTTTCCGCTTTGTCATTATGGGGTATTGTGTGTAGATTGAGGGGAAAAAATTAATCCATTTTAGAATAAGGCTGTAATGTCACCAAATGTGGGAAAAAGGGAAGGGGTCTGAATACTTTCCGAATGCACTGTAATTGACCGTTAATGAACAAACAGGTTTATCCTCTCCTGGCCTCCAAGCCACTGATGTGCAACCCTTCCTAACAATCTACATTTAATACATTGGTCAGCCAGCGTGCCATGAATTATTCACACTGGCTGATCATGGTTGACCAACTCCCTGATCTTTTGTACGGTCACAGGACCTTTCATGTCCATTCTAGTATTCTGATTCTCTCTTTCCTCAAGGCTACTGTATTTCACAACACGACCGCCCCTGCCCTGCCAAGGTTATATTAACGTGTTAATACTGTTGGACACTAGGACCCTGCGGTCAATGAGAAGAGGATTCCATTCCTCCAAACTCACTACAGGTATCTCTCCAACCAACCAAGCCTTCTTCCTTTTAAAACAGCTCATCTGTAAAAGTGGATCTGCTGCCAGCTCTGATGTCACCACTATCCATCCATCCATCTATCTCTCCATCCATCCATCCATCCATCCATCCATCTAGCTATCTATCTATCTATCTATCTAGCTATCTATCTATATATCTATCTATCTGTCTCTATCTATCTATCTATCTGTCTGTCTGTCTATCTGTCTCTATCTATCTATCTGTCTCTATCTATCTCTATCTATCTGTCTATCTGTCTATCTATCTATCTATCTATCTATCTCTATCTATCTATCTGTCTCTATATATATATCTATCTGTCTCTATCTATCTATCTATATCTGTCTCTGTCTCTATCTATCTGTCTCTGTCTGTCTCTATCTGTCTATCTATCTATCCGTCTCTATCTATCTGTCTCTGTCTCTATCTATCTGTCTCTGTCTGTCTCTATCTATCTGTCTATCTATCTATGTATCTACCTACCTATCTATCTATCTGTCTATCTACCTATCTATCTATCTATCTGTCTCTATCTATCCATTCCTCCCTCCATCCCTCCCTCCCTCCCTCCCTCCCTCCCTCCATCCCATCCATCCATCCATCCATCCATCCATCCTGCTAGATAGACAGTAATATGGAAACCTATCTATTGTTAATCTATGGTCTGATGGAGCTGCATCTAGCTGGGGAATATAGAGTAACAGGTGACCTTCTCAAACCTTAACCGACCTCTGTCCAGCGGACCTGGTGGGGCACATTCAAAATGAGAGTGGAGGGGTGAGTTGATTGTTTCGTGGCTGTATCCCAAAATAGCACCCTATTCCCATGGGCTCTGGTCAATAGTGTACTTTATAAGGAATATGGTGCAATTTGGGACACGTACAAATCTGTAAACCGCTTGAGGAGTCATGTCCAATGGTGGGGTCCCATAAATAGCCCTGTGTGCAATCATGGCTGAAGAGCTGCGGCAGTATTTCCGTTTGTAATCTGCAAAATGACATCTATCCTCCAGCGCTCTCTATTACAGGCCGACGGATCGTCTTACTCTTCTGAGCCGCTTCGCTGAACGCTGCAAATGAGCTTGAGCTGTCAGAGAAGAGAAGAGAGGAACACATGGACTGTTGTAGCAGACTGAGCTTGAGCTGTCAGAGAAGAGAGGAACACATGGACTGTAGTGGCAGACTGAGGCTCCGTCCCAAATTACACCCTATTCCCTTTATAGTGCACTACTTTAGACCAGGGCCTAAAGGGGAGAGGGTGCCATTAGGGATGCAACCTGAGACAGTTCATTACATAAAGAGCTTTCAAATCAGGCAAATAGAAACCAGACAAATAGAGGAGCAGCGTTTTTATTAGTCTAATAAACTATTTTACAAGTCTTCCCCGTGTACAGCGGCTGGGCACTTTACAAAGTTCGTTAGCTACAGTCCTTGTTGTCAGCGTCTTCGCGCAACAAGCCCTTCTCCTGATCGTTTCACACTTCTTGATATGGACACACAAGTGAACACACGAGGAAGAGTTGTCATCGTGTATTGGTGAAGAGGAGAGAAGGCTTGCAAAATTCCACTAACTTTCCCAAAGTCATCAGGTTTTCCCAGAAATCCCAGTTGAAAGATTCCGGAATAATAGGCATATCTGGAATCCTCCCAACCAGGATTTCTGGGAAAAACCTGGGAAAGTTGCCGGAATTTTGCAACCCATAGAGAAGAGAGATGTAGTTTTGGGGTCAGATGCGTCGACCTCTGGGATCCTTTGTGGACTCAGTCTGAGGGAGAAAGGAAACAGACAGATAAGAGTGTCAGTTTATCAGTTCACTCTTCCTTCCTTCCTTCCTTCCTTCCTTCCTTCCTTCCTTCCTTCCTTCCTTCCTTCCTTCCTTCCTTCCTTCCATCCATCCATCCATCCATCCATCCACCATCGAACCTGTGTTCAGTTCACACTGCTTTGTCCAAGATCATCCTGCCTTGGGGAGTAAACATATTTTTCATCAAAACACACAAACCTACCCATCATATTATCGTGGCATAGCGCTAGTAACCATGGTAACGGCTGCCGCTGCGGTTTGGGCTGTTTACTTGACGATAAGGTCTGCAGGCTAGATACTGACTAACTGTGTGTGCAGGGAGGGAGGGGGGGGGGGGTGGAGCACTTCCGCTGTTAAGCGATACCGTCTGTTCACGCATGCAGTATTCATGTATTCACTTCACTCACAAGAAAAGATGCCAAGATGTGCCGAGGTGTCCTTGCTTCCTTTGCTTACTAGACGTGTAGTGAGTGGATCTAGTGTGAACGGTTAGCTTGGTGGTTCTCAGAACGGGGTATGTGTCCAAAACGGCTCCATATTCCCTAATATAGTGCACTACTTTAGACCAGGGCCCCATAGGACTAACCCATAGGACTCTGGTCAAAAGTAGTGCACTACATAGGGAATAGGGTGTCATTTGGGACTCACAGGTGTGTTCTCTGCTGTGTCTGTAAACGGCTTTAGTGTTTATCTGGCCAGGGCTCCAAGTGTAACCCTGTGTCCGTACCGTAACCCAGTCATGTGGTGCGTGTCCGTACCGTAACCCAGTCATGTGGTGCGTGTCCGTACCGTAACCCAGTCATGTGGTGCGTGTCCGTACCGTAACCCAGTCATGTGGTGCGTGTCCGTACCGTAACCCAGTGTCCGTACCGTAACCCGGTCATGTGGTGCGTGTCCGTACCGTAACCCAGTCATGTGGTGCGTGTCCGTACCGTAACCCAGTCATGTGGTGCGTGTCCGTACCGTAACCCAGTCATGTGGTGCGTGTCCGTACCGTAACCCAGTCATGTGGTGCGTGTCCGTACCGTAACCCAGTCATGTGGTGCGTGTCCGTACCGTAACCCAGTCGTGTGGTGCGTGTCCGTACCGTAACCCAGTCGTGTGGTGCGTGTCCGTACCGTAACCCGGTCATGTGGTGCGTGTCCGTACCGTAACCCAGTGTCCGTACCGTAACCCAGTCGTGTGGTGCGTGTCCGTACCGTAACCCAGTCATGTGGTGCGTGTCCGTACCGTAACCCAGTCGTGTGGTGCGTGTCCGTACCGTAACCCGGTCATGTGGTGCGTGTCCGTACCGTAACCCAGTGTCCGTACCGTAACCCAGTCATGTGGTGCGTGTCCGTACCGTAACCCAGTCATGTGGTGCGTGTCCGTACCGTAACCCAGTCGTGTGGTGCGTGTCCGTACCGTAACCCGGTCATGTGGTGCGTGTCCGTACCGTAACCCAGTGTCCGTACCGTAACCCAGTCGTGTGGTGCGTGTCCGTACCGTAACCCAGTCGTGTGGTGCGTGTCCGTACCGTAACCCGGTCATGTGGTGCGTGTCCGTACCGTAACCCAGTCGTGTGGTGCGTGTCCGTACCGTAACCCGGTCATGTGGTGCGTGTCCGTACCGTAACCCAGTGTCCGTACCGTAACCCAGTCATGTGGTGCGTGTCCGTACCGTAACCCAGTCATGTGGTGCGTGTCCGTACCGTAACCCAGTCATGTGGTGCGTGTCCGTACCGTAACCCAGTCATGTGGTGCGTGTCCGTACCGTAACCCAGTCATGTGGTGCGTGTCCGTACCGTAACCCAGTCATGTGGTGCGTGTCCCGTAACCCAGTCGTGTGGTGCGTGTCCGTACCGTAACCCAGTCGTGTGGTGCGTGTCCGTACCGTAACCCAGTCATGTGGTGCGTGTCCGTACCGTAACCCAGTCGTGTGGTGCGTGTCCGTACCGTAACCCAGTCGTGTGGTGCGTGTCCGTACCGTAACCCAGTCATGTGGTGCGTGTCCGTACCGTAACCCCAGTCGTGTGGTGCGTGTCCGTACCGTAACCCAGTCATGTGGTGCGTGTCCCGTAACCCAGTCGTGTGGTGCGTGTCCGTACCGTAACCCAGTCGTGTGGTGCGTGTCCGTACCGTATCCTCAGTCATGTGGTGCGTGTCCGTACCGTAACCCAGTCGTGTGGTGCGTGTCCGTACCGTAACCCAGTCGTGTGGTGCGTGTCCGTACCGTAACCCAGTCGTGTGGTGCGTGTCCGTACCGTAACCCAGTCGTGTGGTGCGTGTCCGTACCGTATCCTCAGTCATGTGGTGCGTGTCCGTACCGTAACCCAGTCATGTGGTGCGTGTCCGTACCGTAACCCGGTCATGTGGTGCGTGTCCGTACCGTAACCCGGTCATGTGGTGCGTGTCCGTACCGTAACCCAGTCATGTGGTGCGTGTCCGTACCGTAACCCAGTCATGTGGTGCGTGTCCGTACCGTAACCCAGTCATGTGGTGCGTGTCCGTACCGTAACCCAGTCATGTGGTGCGTGTCCGTACCGTAACCCAGTCGTGCTGTGATCGGTCAGTCAGTCCCTGGCCCTGGGCGGCTGGTAATACTGGACTGTGGGCCGCGTCCTCGTGGCGCTCCTAGGCTGACCGTCGCCCCCGCGCCGGTACTCTAACCCCGCCTCTTCCTTCTGCCACCACACATAACAGATCTAGGATCAGTTTGGGCTTTTTTAGATCATACTGAATAAACCCTGATCCTAGATCAGACACGGTGAATACAGAGCCCTGGTTTATCAGATTCTATATATCAGGCCAACTGATAGATATCTTCCTTAAGGCAAACCATGTTGTCTCAGTCTATGTATTCACAACTAAATATGTAGCTTCATCTTAGACGGAACGGAGGATTTCCTTTAGGCAGAACATACTGTAGGCTCATCGTCAAACCCCCATTAGAGGAGACGGTATAGGAGGAGGGACCTTGGACCTTATCGTCCAATACGGTTGAGAAGCTGGAGAGGAGAGAGGATTGTGAGGCATCATATGGAAAGGTGAGTTGAGATAGAACCCTGCAGTCCCATAGATACTTACCCAGAAGTCCATGTTGACAGGTTTGATGTTGTGCAGAAGGACCTCCTCACAGTTTCCATACTCAGTAAAGGTCACGACCGCCGTGGAACCAGAGGGATGCACAGCATCTATCCTGGACCTGTAGAACTAGACACAGAGGTTTCATTACACACAGCCTCTATCCTGGACCTGTAGAACTAGACAGAGGTTTCATTATACACAGCCTCTCTCCTGGACCTGGAGAACTAGACACAGAGGTTTCATTATACACAGCATCTATCCTGGACCTGTAGAACTAGACACAGAGGTTTCATTATACACAGCCTCTATCCTGGACCTGTAGAACTAGACAGAGGTTTCATTATACACAGCATCTATCCTGGACCTGTAGAACTAGACAGAGGTTTCATTACACACAGCATCTATCCTGGACCTGGAGAACTAGACAGAGGTTTCATTATACACAGCATCTATCCTGGACATGTAGAACTAGACACAGAGGTTTCATTATACACAGCATCTATCCTGGACCTGGAGAACTAGACAGAGGTTTCATTATACACAGCATATATCCTGGACCTGGAGAACTAGACAGAGGTTTCATTATACACAGCATCTATCCTGGACCTGTAGAACTAGACAGAGGTTTCATTATACACAGCATCTATCCTGGACCTGGAGAACTAGACAGAGGTTTCATTATACACAGCATCTCTCCTGGACCTGTAGAACTAGACAGAGGTTTCATTATACACAGCATCTATCCTGGACCTGGAGAACTAGACAGAGGTTTCATTATACACAGCATCTATCCTGGACCTGGAGAACTAGACAGAGGTTTCATTATACACAGCATCTATCCTGGACCTGTAGAACTAGACAGAGGTTTCATTACACACAGCATCTATCCTGGACCTGTAGAACTAGACACAGAGGTTTCATTATACACAGGATCTATCCTGGACCTGGAGAACTAGACAGAGGTTTCATTATACACAGCATCTATCCTGGACCTGGAGAACTAGACAGAGGTTTCATTATACACAGCATATATCCTGGACCTGGAGAACTAGACAGAGGTTTCATTACACACAGCATCTATCCTGGACCTGGAGAACTAGACAGAGGTTTCATTACACACAGCATCTCTCCTGGACCTGTAGAACTAGACAGAGGTTTCATTATACACAGCATCTATCCTGGACCTGTAGAACTAGACAGAGGTTTCATTATACACAGCATCTATCCTGGACCTGGAGAACTAGACAGAGGTTTCATTATACACAGCATCTATCCTGGACCTGGAGAACTAGACAGAGGTTTCATTATACACAGCATCTATCCTGGACCTGTAGAACTAGACAGAGGTTTCATTATACACAGCATCTATCCTGGACCTGGAGAACTAGACAGAGGTTTCATTATACACAGCATCTCTCCTGGACCTGTAGAACTAGACAGAGGTTTCATTATACACAGCATATATCCTGGACCTGTAGAACTAGACAGAGGTTTCATTATACACAGCCTCTATCCTGGACCTGTAGAACTAGACAGAGGTTTCATTATACACAGCATCTATCCTGGACCTGGAGAACTAGACAGAGGTTTCATTATACACAGCCTCTATCCTGGACCTGTAGAACTAGACAGAGGTTTCATTATACACAGCATGTATCCTGGACCTGGAGAACTAGACAGAGGTTTCATTATACACAGCATCTCTCCTGGACCTGGAGAACTAGACAGAGGTTTCATTATACACAGCATCTATCCTGGACCTGGAGAACTAGACAGAGGTTTCATTATACACAGCATGTATCCTGGACCTGGAGAACTAGACAGAGGTTTCATTATACACAGGATACAACCAGTCTATTCTGTCCAGGAACACGTCTAACATGTATGTAAAGCTTTGGGAAAGTGTTGAACGTTATATCAAACTCAATAATGTAAACAGTGTTTAATATCGTCAAATGAATTGCCTTCTGAAAGGGCTATTTGGTTTATTTACTTGAGGAGATTCCAATATAACTGGTTGTCATCCCTTCCATTGATATGTAAACATCATTACAGTGTTTAATATAGTTGTTGAAGCAGCCTCCCTCTTACCTTGTTGTCTTCCCAGTAGAGAGCTAAAACCTGGTCTCCTGGTTTCCAGTTCCCCGGGCCTTGACACACTGCAGGCTCCATGGACCCAACCTGACCCTGGTCTGACCTCTGCCCTTTGATCTGCCCTGACCTCTTCTTGGGGGCGTTATGGGCAGGGTTAGTGCTGTTCCAGTTATGTGGCTCCTCCCTCTCCGTGGGGGCAGGACCAGAGGAGGAGTTCTGTTGTTTGATTGGCCCTGTCCTGTGTTCCGTTGACGAGTCACCGTTCTGGAGGTGTGGCCCTGAGCCCGGTCCGCCGCCCACTTGGCCTTTCACTGGACGAGACTCACCACGGGACACGCCCCCGTCCTGCGCCCCAGCGCTAGAGTCCTTCTCTTGGCCAACCCACGAGTTCGAAGAGTTCAAAGGTCCGTTGTCCCGGTAACGGTCAAAGTTGTCAGAGTTGGGCCTTTCCCTGTGGACCTTCCCCCCTCCTCTCCTTCTGCAGTTGGGCTCAGCTCTACAACACACAACAACACAACTTCACTGTCCATCCCAGGATGCACCTTTTCTACTGGCATCATCACCGTACAAGAATGAAAAACATTGCGTACACATTAAAAAACAGTCAGCCTCGCACACCGTATTCATAAACACAGATGACATTGACACTGGGAGGACATTCATAATTAAGTCTAATCAAGTGTCCATACCTGCTGTCAGATCTGTGGATCCCTTTATGTTCTGATACAGTGTTAGAACTGGACTCTGTCTGGTGCTGGCCTGGTTTAGAGGCAGCTGGTGCTGGTCCGTTGTCCTGCTTCACCCCTCCTCCTCCTCTCTTATTAAACGACAGATCAGGTACCGAGTGCTGCTCTCTCCGACTTTGGTTCTGGAACCCTCCGGACCCAGAACTAGAACCTACTCTGATTCCCTGCTGGAAGGTTCCAGAACCAGAAGGATCCCCCTGGGTTCTGTCTCTGGGTTCTCTGTTCCTCTGGCCAGGGGCGGGGTACGTAGCAGGGCAGAACACTGATGTCTGTCCTCTTGCCTCCCTGGCTGCTTGTCTCTCATTCTGGGCCTCTCTCCACCTCTCTGACCCTCCTCCACCTCCAGGAGGGGCCTTCTCCTGTGTCTGGCCCCTTTCCTGGCCTCTGTCCTGGGCTCTCTCCTGGCCCTGCTGGCCCCCTGCTGGAGCCGGAGCTGGGGAAGGGGTGGATGGGGTGGTGGAGGGGTCGTGGCCAGGTTTAGGGAAATCCTTTTCACTATCCCTCTGGAAGCGTGGCGGTCCGCCGTTCCTCTCCTTCCTGAAGTCTGCTCTCTCATTTCTCTCCTTGCGTGATGTGTCGTTCCTGGACGAGTCATTCCTATTGTCTGACCTGTCGCTGCGTTGGGGGTACCTGCCCTGGGACTGGCTGTCGCTGCGTTGGGGGTACCTGCCCTGGGACTGGCTGTCGCTGCGTTGGGGGTACCTGGCCTGGGACTGGCTGTCGCTGCGTTGGGGGTACCTGCCCTGGGACTGGCTGTCGCTGCGTTGGGGGTAATACTGGTCGTTGGGGGGGAACGTCATCTTACCCTCGTGGTGCCTCTGAGAGGACTGGCTCTTTGGCTCTGGAGGAGAGACCCAGAGAAAAAGGTTAGACATTCAGACACACACGGGGTGTGAACCTTTAGACGTTAAAACATTGCAACAAAACCGGGATCCTTTTTTCCCCAGGAAATGTAAATCCGAGCTGGCTGGACTTCTCCTTCTCTTCAGTAATGAGGCCAGTGTGTTCAGTTTTCAGTCTATCGCCTGGACAATATCCAGCCTATTCATTGATGATAGGCCCTGCTTTACTGAACAGACGTTGCAAGGCAAGAAATTGCAAGATACAGCTTTTGATTGCAAATAGATAGGCCTAGTGCAGGGTTCTGTCTGTCTGGTGGCTGACCTGCCTATACTGATAGATAGGCCTAGTGCAGGGTTCTGTCTGTCTGGTGGCTGACCTGCCTATACTGATAGATAGGCCTAGTGCAGGGTTCTGACTGTCTGGTGGCTGACCTGCCTATACTGATAGATAGGCCTAGTGCAGGGTTCTGTCTGTCTGGTGGCCGACCTGCCTATACTGATAGATAGGCCTAGTGCAGAGTTCTGACTGTCTGTCTGGTGGCTGACCTGCCTATACTGATAGATAGTCCTAGTGCAGGGTTCTGTCTGTCTGGTGGCTGACCTGCCTATACTGATAGATAGGCCTAGTGCAGGGTTCTGTCTGTCTGGTGGCTGACCTGCCTATACTGATAGATAGGCCTAGTGCAGGGTTCTGTCTGTCTGGTGGCTGACCTGCCTATACTGATAGATAGGCCTAGTGCAGGGTTCTGTCTGGCTGGTGGCTGACCTGCCTATACTGATAGATAGGCCTAGTGCAGGGTTCTGTCTATCTGGTGGCTGACCTGCCTATACTGATAGATAGGCCTAGTGCAGGGTTCTGTCTGTCTGGTGGCTGACCTGCCTATACTGATAGATAGGCCTAGTGCAGGGTTCTGTCTGTCTGGTGGCTGACCTGCCTATACTGATAGATAGGCCTAGTGCAGGGTTCTGTCTGTCTGGTGGCTGACCTGCCTATACTGATAGATAGGCCTAGTGCAGGGTTCTGTCTGGCTGGTGGCTGACCTGCCTATACTGATAGATAGGCCTAGTGCAGGGTTCTGTCTATCTGGTGGCTGACCTGCCTATACTGATAGATAGGCCTAGTGCAGGGTTCTGTCTGTCTGGTGGCTGACCTGCCTATACTGATAGATAGGCCTAGTGCAGGGTTCTGTCTGTCTGGTGGCTGACCTGCCTATACTGATAGATAGGCCTAGTGCAGGGTTCTGTCTGTCTGGTGGCTGACCTGCCTATACTGATAGATAGGCCTAGTGCACGGTTCTGACTGACTGTCTGGTGGCTGACCTGCCTATACTGATAGATAGGCCTAGTGCAGGGTTCTGTCTGTCTGGTGGCTGACCTGCCTATACTGATAGATAGGCCTAGTGCAGGGTTCTGTCTGTCTGGTGGCTGACCTGCCTATACTGATAGATAGGCCTAGTGCAGGGTTCTGTCTGTCTGGTGGCTGACCTGCCTATACTGATAGATAGGCCTAGTGCAGGGTTCTGTCTGTCTGGTGGCTGACCTGCCTATACTGATAGATAGGCCTAGTGCAGGGTTCTGTCTGTCTGGTGGCTGACCTGCCTATACTGATAGATAGGCCTAGTGCAGGGTTCTGTCTGTCTGGTGGCTGACCTGCCTGTACTGTGCCCCTCCCCTCTCTCTCCGTCCCTCGCCAGCCCGCTATGAAAGATGCGAGTGTTTGTGTTCTCAGAAGAACGGCAACTAATCAGTCTCCGTTCCCGAAGACGCTGAATCTTAGGAGGCCATTCCTAGAGGAAGATGGATTTTCTTTCCACTAAATGTCTTGGTAAGTCATGGTATTTAACAAAATGTAAAAGTACTTTTTTTTTTTAGGAGAGATTGGTCCGTGCGCAGGCAGCCAAGGCAGCTCGAGATTAATTTGATGGACAGTTCTGGTCGCCTCGTGATGGACGTTAGTCCCACTTCAGAAGCGACATTACAGGGCAAGTAAAAACACCCGTTCAGCTGCGCTTCCATCTCCAGAGGAGGTTTCGTGTTGGCATTTAAAAAGCCGTAGTGTACCCTTACAAACAATCACTGTAGCAGAGGCGCTTTCAAGGGGATATGACTGCAGTAGATACGGCTTCATTGTCCGGCCCTAGCGGTAATTAATAGGACCATTATTCTGCATTGTGAATTAACAGGACCATTATTCTGCATTGTGAATTAATAGGACCATTATTCTGCATTGTGAATTAACAGGACCATTATTCTGCATTGTGAATTAACAGGACCATTATTCTGCATTGTGAATTAACGGGAGCATTATTCTGCATTGTGAATTAATAGGACCATTATTCTGCATTGTGAATTAACAGGACCATTATTCTGCATTGTGAATTAACAGGACCATTAAATAAACGTCATTATATACCCGTAAATTAACAAAGAAGGGGGAAACAAACGTCATTATATACCCGTAAATAAACAAAGGGGGAAACAAACGTCATTATATACCCGTAAATAAACAAAGAAGGGGGAAACAAACGTCATTATATACCCGTAAATAAACAAAGAAGGGGGAAACAAACGTCATTATATACCCGTAAATAAACAAAGGGGGAAACAAACGTCATTATATACCCGTAAATAAACAAAGAAGGGGGAAACAAACGTCATTATATACCCGTAAATAAACAAAGAAGGGGGAAACAAACGTCATTATATACCCGTAAATAAACAAAGAAGGGGGAAACAAACGTCATTATATACCCGTAAATAAACAAAGAAGGGGGAAACAAACGTCATTATATACCCGTAAATAAACAAAGGGGGAAACAAACGTCATTATATACCCGTAAATAAACAAAGAAGGGGGAAACAAACGTCATTATATACCCGTAAATAAACAAAGAAGGGGGAAACAAACGTCATTATATACCCGTAAATAAACAAAGAAGGGGGAAACAAACGTCATTATATACCCGTAAATAAACAAAGGGGGAAACAAACGTCATTATATACCCGTAAATAAACAAAGAAGGGGGAAACAAACGTCATTATATACCCGTAAATAAACAAAGAAGGGGGAAACAAACGTCATTATATACCCGTAAATAAACAAAGAAGGGGGAAACAAACGTCATTATATACCCGTAAATAAACAAAGGGGGAAACAAACGTCATTATATACCCGTAAATAAACAAAGGGGGAAACAAACGTCATTATATACCCGTAAATAAACAAAGAAGGGGGAAACAAACGTCATTATATACCCGTAAATAAACAAAGAAGGGGGAAACAAACGTCATTATATACCCGTAAATAAACAAAGAAGGGGGAAACAAACGTCATTATATACCCGTAAATAAACAAAGAAGGGGGAAACAAACGTCATTATATACCCGTAAATAAACAAAGGGGGAAACAAACGTCATTATATACCCGTAAATAAACAAAGAAGGGGGAAACAAACGTCATTATATACCCATAAATAAACAAAGGGGGAAACAAACGTCATTATATACCCGTAAATAAACAAAGGGAGAAACAAACGTCATTATATACCCGTAAATAAACAAAGGGGGAAACAAACGTCATTATATACCCGTAAATAACAAAAGAAGGGGGAAACAAACGTCATTATATACCCGTAAATAAACAAAGAAGGGGGAAACAAACGTCATTATATACCCGTAAATAAACAAAGAAGGGGGAAACAAACGTCATTATATACCCGTAAATAAACAAAGAAGGGGGAAACAAACGTCATTATATACCCGTAAATAAACAAAGGGGGAAACAAACGTCATTATATACCCGTAAATAAACAAAGAAGGGGGAAACAAACGTCAATATATACCCGTAAATAAACAAAGAAGGGGGAAACAAACGTCATTATATACCCGTAAATAAACAAAGAAGGGGGAAACAAACGTCATTATATACCCGTAAATAAACAAAGGGGGAAACAAACGTCATTATATACCCGTAAATAAACAAAGAAGGGGGAAACAAACGTCATTATATACCCGTAAATAAACAAAGGGGGAAACAAACGTCATTATATACCCGTAAATAAACAAAGGGAGAAACAAACGTCATTATATACCCGTAAATAAACAAAGGGGGAAACAAACGTCATTATATACCCGTAAATAAACAAAGGGGGAAACAAACTTCATTATATACCCGTAAATAAACAAAGGGAGACACAAACGTCATTATATACCCGTAAATAAACAAAGGGGGAAACAAACGTCATTATATACCCGTAAATAAACAAAGGGGGAAACAAACGTCATTATATACCCGTAAATAAACAAAGAAGGGGGAAACAAACTTCATTATATACCCGTAAATAAACAAAGAAGGGGGAAACAAACGTCATTATATACCCGTAAATAAACAAAGGGGGAAACAAACGTCATTATATACCCGTAAATAAACAAAGAAGGGGGCAACAAACGTCATTATATACCCGTTAATTAACAAAGAAGGGGGAAACAAACGTCATTATATACCCGTAAATAAACAAAGGGGGAAACAAACGTCATTATATACCCGTAAATAAACAAAGAAGGGGGAAACAAACGTCATTATATACCCGTAAATAAACAAAGAAGGGGGAAACAAACGTCATTATATACCCGTAAATAAACAAAGAAGGGGGAAACAAACGTCATTATATACCCGTAAATAAACAAAGGGGGAAACAAACGTCATTATATACCCGTAAATAAACAAAGAAGGGGGAAACAAACGTCATTATATACCCGTAAATAAACAAAGAAGGGGGAAACAAACGTCATTATATACCCGTAAATTAACAAAGAAGGGGGAAACAAACGTCATTATATACCCGTAAATAAACAAAGAAGGGGGAAACAAACGTCATTATATACCCGTAAATAAACAAAGAAGGGGGAAACAAACGTCATTATATACCCGTAAATAAACAAAGAAGGGGGAAACAAACGTCATTATATACCCGTAAATAAACAAAGGGGGAAACAAACGTCATTATATACCCGTAAATAAACAAAGAAGGGGGAAACAAACGTCATTATATACCCGTAAATAAACAAAGGGGGAAACAAACGTCATTATATACCCGTAAATAAACAAAGGGGGAAACAAACGTCATTATATACCCGTAAATAAACAAAGGGGGAAACAAACGTCATTATATACCCGTAAATAAACAAAGAAGGGGGAAACAAACGTCATTATATACCCGTAAATAAACAAAGAAGGGGGAAACAAACGTCATTATATACCCGTAAATAAACAAAGAAGGGGGAAACAAACGTCATTATATACCCGTAAATAAACAAAGAAGGGGGAAACAAACGTCATTATATACCCGTAAATAAACAAAGAAGGGGGAAACAAACGTCATTATATACCCGTAAATAAACAAAGGGGGAAACAAACGTCATTATATACCCGTAAATAAACAAAGAAGGGGGAAACAAACGTCATTATATACCCGTAAATAAACAAAGAAGGGGGAAACAAACGTCATTATATACCCGTAAATAAACAAAGGGGGAAACAAACGTCATTATATACCCGTAAATAAACAAAGGGGGACACAAACGTCATTATATACCCGTAAATAAACAAAGGGGGAAACAAACGTCATTATATACCCATAAATAAACAAAGAAGGGGGAAACAAACGTCATTATATACCCGTAAATAAACAAAGGGGGAAACAAACGTCATTATATACCCGTAAATAAACAAAGAAGGGGGAAACAAACGTCATTATATACCCGTAAATAAACAAAGGGGGAAACAAACGTCATTATATACCCGTAAATAAACAAAGGGGGAAACAAACGTCATTATATACCCGTAAATAAACAAAGGGGGAAACAAACGTCATTATATACCCGTAAATAAACAAAGGGGGAAACAAACGTCATTATATACCCGTAAATAAACAAAGGGGGAAACAAACGTCATTATATACCCGTAAATAAACAAAGGGGGAAACAAACGTCATTATATACCCGTAAATAAACAAAGAAGGGGGAAACAAACGTCATTATATACCCGTAAATAAACAAAGGGGGAAACAAACGTCATTATATACCCGTAAATAAACAAAGAAGGGGGAAACAAACGTCATTATATACCCGTAAATAAACAAAGGGGGAAACAAACGTCATTATATACCCGTAAATAAACAAAGGGGGAAACAAACGTCATTATATACCCGTAAATAAACAAAGAAGGGGGAAACAAACGTCATTATATACCCGTAAATAAACAAAGGGGGAAACAAACGTCATTATATACCCGTAAATAAACAAAGGGGGAAACAAACGTCATTATATACCCGTAAATAAACAAAGAAGGGGGAAACAAACGTCATTATATACCCGTAAATAAACAAAGGGGGAAACAAACGTCAATGCCAGAGGTTAGTAAAACTGAGCCCAAACATCAAACAGTAAATTCTCCTCATAAGAGGCAGGAAATGAAACCCATCCCTGTCTGTTGGCTATGTCCATTTCCCTCTGTGGTGAACCATATGTCAGTTTGTCCCCATGCCTAACCACTGATGTCAGAGACTTAACTAACAGCAGCACTGTTTTATACAGCTTAATTCCCTCTGTAGAGAGAGAGACACACAGACCATCTGGCTTGCTCCTCACTATGACCACCAGAGGAAAGGACAGGACTACAGCACCAGAGACAGGACTACAGCACCAGAGACAGGACTACAGCACCAGAGACAGGACTACAGCACCAGAGACAGGACCACAGCACCAGAGACAGGACCACAGCACCAGAGACAGGACCACAGCACCAGAGACAGGACC
>NW_028160613.1:0-32654 GCF_964263955.1 Coregonus lavaretus | reverse complement strand
GGTGGTGTGGGGGTGGTGTGGTGTGGGGGGTGTGTGGTTTGGGTAGGTGTTACACCTCTACCCTCTACACACCTTACCCTCTACTACACCTTACCCTCTACTACACCTCTACACTACCCTCACTACACCTTACCCTCTACTACACCTTTACCCTCTACTACCCCCACCTTACCCTCTACTACACCTTACCCTCTACTACACCCTTTACCCTCTACTACACCTTACCCTCTACTACCCTTTACCCTCTACTACACCTCTACCCTCTACTACACCTCTACCCTCTACTACACCTTACCCTCTACTACACCTCTACCCTCTACTACACCTCTACTACACCTCTACCCTCTACTACACCTTTACCCTCTACTACACCTACACCCTACCCTCTACTACACCTTTACCCTCTACTACACCTTTACTACCCTCTACTACACCTCTACCCTCTACTACACCCTCTACTACACCTCTACCCTCTACTACACCTTACCCTCTACTACACCTCTACTACACCTCTACCCTCTACTACACCTCTACCCTCTACTACACCTCTACCCTCTACTACACCTCTACCCTCTACTACACCTCTACCCTCTACTACACCTCTACTACACCTTACCCTCTACTACACCTCTACCCTCTACTACACCTCTACCCTCTACTACACCTTTACCCTCTACTACACCTCTACCCTCTACTACACCTCTACCCTCTACTACACCTTACCCTCTACTACACCTTTACCCTCTACTACACCTCTACTACCCCTTACCCCTACTACACCTCTACCCTCTACTACACCTCTACCCTCTACTACACCTCTACCCTCTACTACACCTCTACCCTCTACTACACCTCTACCCTCTACTACACCTTTACCCTCTACTACACCTTCTACACCTCTACCACCTCTACTACACCTCTACTACACCTCTACCCTCTACTACACCTTTACCCTCTACTACACCTCTACTACACCTTTACCCTCTACTACACCTCTACCATCTACTACACCTCTACCCTCTACTACACCTCTACTACACCTCTACCCTCTACTACACCTCTACCCTCTACTACACCTCTACCCTCTACTACACCTTTACCCTCTACTACACCTCTACCCTCTACTACACCTCTACCATCTACTACACCTTTACCCTCTACTACACCTTTACCCTCTACTACACCTCTACCCTCTACTACACCTTTACCCTCTACTACACCTTTACCCTCTACTACACCTTTACCCTCTACTACACCTCTACCCTCTACTACACCTCTACTACACCTCTACCCTCTACTACACCTTTACCCTCTACTACACCTCTACTCCTTACCTCTACTACACCTCTACCCTCTACTACACCTCTACTACACCTCTACCCTCTACTACACCTTTACCCTCTACTACACCTTTACCCTCTACTACACCTCTACTACACCTCTACCCTCTACTACACCTTTACCCTCTACTACACCTCTACCCTCTACTACACCTCTACCCTCTACTACACCTTTACCCTCTACTACACCTTACCCTTTTACCCTCTACTACACCTCTACTACACCTCTACCCTCTACTACACCTTTACCCTCTACTACACCTCTACCCTCTACTACACCTCTACCCTCTACTACACCTCTACCATCTACTACACCTCTACTACACCTTTACCCTCTACTACACCTCTACCCTCTACTACACCTCTACCCTCTACTACACCTCTACACCTCTACTACACCTCTACCCTCTACTACACCTTTACCCTCTACTACACCTCTACCCTCTACTACACCTCTACCCTCTACTACACCTTTACCCTCTACTACACCTTTACCCTCTACTACACCTCTACTACACCTTTACCCTCTACTACACCTCTACCATCTACTACACCTCTACCCTCTACTACACCTGTATACTCAACAACATCAGACAACAACTGTTCACTGAGGAAAGAAAATGGTATAGTACCTCATCTTTGCTTACTGTTGATTAACTGGTCAAAAGGTATTGTCATTCACTTTTGCCTGTATGTGATTGGTCAGTAGTCATGCTGACTGACTTGTGCTCTCTTCTTATTGGTCCAGGAGGAGTCGTGTTACATATTTGTGGGCGTGACCCAGGAGGCGGAGAGGGAGGAGTTTTATGACGAGACGCGGCGTCTGTGTGACCTCCGACTTTTCCACCCCATCCTCAAGGTCATTGAACCTCTGGGCAACAGAGAGGAGAAGATCCTCAACAGAGAGATAGGTCAGATACACACAGATACACACAGATACACACACATATACACACACACAGATACACACAGATACACACAGATACAGACACAGATACACACACATATACACACACACAGATACACACACAGATACACACAGATACACACACACAGATACACACACAGATACACACAGATACACACACAGATACACACACACAGATACACACACAGATACACACAGATACACACACAGATACACACACACAGATACACACACAGATACACACAGATACACACACAGATACACACACACAGATACACACACAGATACACACAGATACACACACAGATACACACACACAGATACACACACAGATACACACAGATACACACAGATACACACACAGATACACACACACAGATACACACACAGATACACACAGATACACACACAGATACACACACACAGATACACACAGATACACACACAGATACACACACACAGATACACACACACAGATACACACACAGATACACACACAGATACACACAGATACACACACAGATACACACACAGATACACACACACAGATACACACACAGATACACACAGATACACACAGATATACACATACACACATACAGTAAGAGACACACACACACACAGACACATACACACGGACACACAGACACACACAGATACACAGAGATGCACGCAGATGCACACAGATGCACACAGATGCACACAGATTCACACAGATACACACAGATGCACACAGATACACACAGATACACACACACATACACACAGATGCACACAGATATACACATACACACACATACAGTCAGAGACACACACACACAGACACATACACACGGACACACAGACACACACAGATACACACAGATACACACAGATACACACAGATACACACACAGATACACACACACAGATACACACACACAGATACACACACAGATACACACACAGATACACACAGATATACACATACACACATACAGTAAGAGACACACACACACACAGACACATACACACGGACACACAGACACACACAGATACACAGAGATGCACGCAGATGCACACAGATGCACACAGATTCACACAGATACACACAGATGCACACAGATACACACAGATACACACACACATACACACAGATGCACACAGATATACACATACACACACATACAGTCAGAGACACACACACACAGACACATACACACGGACACACAGACACACACAGATACACACAGATACACAGACACACACACGGACACATCAGTCATACACACACACAGACACACACACATACATACAGTCAGACACACACACACATATACACACATGAAGTGTGAATTGAAGCTTCTGTCTGTTTTTGGTCCGGCTTTTGCTATAGGCGTTGCCCATCTGGGAGTTTGGGCTGGTTTGTATACGTATGTGTATCAAGCTGTGTGTGTGTGTGCCTGTGTGTGTGTGTGTGTGTGCCTGTGTGTGTGTGTGTGCCTGTGTGTGTGTGTGTGTACGTGCATGTCCGTATGCCTGTGTGTGCGTGTCTGTGTGTGTGTGTGCCTGTGTGTGTGTGTGTGTGTGTGTGTGTGTGTAATCAGGTTTTGCTATAGGCATGCCCATCTGTGAGTTTGAGCAGCTGAAGGACCCTGAGGTTCAGGACTTCAGAAGGAGCATACTGGGCGTGTGCAGGGAGGCCATGGAGGAGAGGGAGGGGGGCGGGGCTCATACACAGGCCCTCTATGTCTACCCCCCCAACGTAGAGTCAGCCCCCGAGCTGCCACAACACATCTTCTGCAAACTGGACAAGGGTTAGTACTGTTATTACTACTATACACTATAGCTACACGACACTACACTATACTACACTATATTATACTATATTACACTACACTGCACTACACTACACTAGACTATAGCTACACTACACTACACTACACTATACTACACTATATTATACTATATTACACTACACTATAGCTACACGACACTACACTACACTATATTATACTATATTACACTACACTGCACTACACTACACTATAGCTACACGACACTACACTATACTATATTATACTATATTACACTACACTGCACTACACTACACTAGACTATAGCTACACTACACTACACTATACTACACTATATTATACTATATTACACTACACTGCACTACACTACACTATAGCTACACGACACTACACTATACTATATTATACTATATTACACTACACTGCACTACACTACACTAGACTATAGCTACACGACACTACACTATACTACACTATATTATACTATATTACACTACACTGCACTACACTACACTAGACTATAGCTACACTACACTACACTACACTATACTACACTATATTATACTATATTACACTACACTATAGCTACACGACACTACACTACACTATATTATACTATATTACACTACACTGCACTACACTACACTATAGCTACACGACACTACACTACACTATATTATACTATATTACACTACACTGCACTACACTACACTAGACTATAGCTACACTACACTACACTATACTACACTATATTATACTATATTACACTACACTGCACTACACTACACTATAGCTACACGACACTACACTATACTACACTATATTATACTATATTACACTACACTGCACTACACTACACTATAGCTACACGACACTACACTACACTATATTATACTATATTACACTACACTGCACTACACTACACTAGACTATAGCTACACTACACTACACTATACTACACTATATTATACTATATTACACTACACTGCACTACACTACACTATAGCTACACGACACTACACTATACTACACTATATTATACTATATTACACTACACTGCACTACACTACACTATAGCTACACGACACTACACTATACTACACTATATTATACTATATTACACTACACTGCACTACACTACACTAGACTATAGCTACACTACACTACACTACACTATACTACACTATATTATACTATATTACACTACACTATAGCTACACGACACTACACTACACTATATTATACTATATTACACTACACTGCACTACACTACACTATAGCTACACGACACTACACTATACTATATTATACTATATTACACTACACTGCACTACACTACACTAGACTATAGCTACACTACACTACACTATACTACACTATATTATACTATATTACACTACACTGCACTACACTACACTATAGCTACACGACACTACACTATACTATATTATACTATATTACACTACACTGCACTACACTACACTAGACTATAGCTACACGACACTACACTATACTACACTATATTATACTATATTACACTACACTGCACTACACTACACTAGACTATAGCTACACTACACTACACTACACTATACTACACTATATTATACTATATTACACTACACTATAGCTACACGACACTACACTACACTATATTATACTATATTACACTACACTGCACTACACTACACTATAGCTACACGACACTACACTACACTATATTATACTATATTACACTACACTGCACTACACTACACTAGACTATAGCTACACTACACTACACTATACTACACTATATTATACTATATTACACTACACTGCACTACACTACACTATAGCTACACGACACTACACTATACTACACTATATTATACTATATTACACTACACTGCACTACACTACACTATAGCTACACAACACTACACTACACTATATTATACTATATTACACTACACTGCACTACACTACACTAGACTATAGCTACACTACACTACACTATACTACACTATATTATACTATATTACACTACACTGCACTACACTACACTATAGCTACACGACACTACACTATACTACACTATATTATACTATATTACACTACACTGCACTACACTACACTATAGCTACACGACACTACACTACACTATATTATACTATATTACACTACACTGCACTACACTACACTAGACTATAGCTACACTACACTACACTATACTACACTATATTATACTATATTACACTACACTGCACTACACTACACTATAGCTACACGACACTACACTATACTACACTATATTATACTATATTACACTACACTACACTACACTATAGCTACACGACACTACACTATACTACACTATATTATACTATATTACACTACACTGCACTACACTACACTATAGCTACACGACACTACACTATACTACACTATATTATACTATATTACACTACACTGCACTACACTACACTATAGCTACACTACAATTACACTAGACTACACTGAACTATATACACTATATACACTGCACTATAACTACACTACACTATAACTACACTATAACTACACTATACTATAACTACACTACACTATACTACAGCTATACTATAATACACTATAACTACACTACACTATAACTATAACTATACTATAACTACAATATACTGCACTATAACTACACTATAACTACACTATATTACACTATAATACACTACACTATAACTACACTGTACTACACTATAATACACTACACTATACTATAATAAACTACACTATAACTACACTACACTATAACTACACTACACTATAACTACACTACACTATAACTACACTACACTATAACTACACTACACTATAACTACACCACACTATAACTACACTACACTATAACTACACTACACTATAACTACACCACACTATAACTACACTATACTATACTATAACTATACTATACTATAACTATACTATAACTATACTATAACTATACTAAAACTATACTATACTGCACTATAACTATACTATACTGCACTATAACTACACTACATTATAACTACACTATAACTACACTATACTATAACCACACTATACTACACTATAATACACTACACTATACTACAACTACACTACACTATAATTACACTATACTACACTATAACTACACTACACTATAACTACACTACACCATAATACACTATAACTACACTACACTATAACTATACTACACTATAACTACAATACACTATAATACACTATAACAACACTATACTACACTATAATACACTACACTACACTATAACTACACTATAACTATACTATACTACACTATTACACTATAATACTCTACACTATAACTACACTATACTACACTATAACTACACTACACTACACTACACTATACTATACTATAACTATACTGTACTACACTACACTATACCTACACTATGACTACACTATACTATGTTATCACTACTCTACACTGTAACTACACTATACTACATTATAACCACAATACAACTACACTATACCACACTATAACTACACTACACTATACTACACTATAATACACTACACTATACTACATTATAACTACCCTATAACTACACTATAATACACTATACTACATTATAACTACACTACACTATAACTACCCTATACTACACTATAACTATACTACACTACACTATAATACACTACAATATAACTACACTATGCTACACTACACTATAACTACACTACAATATAACTACACTATACTACACTATAACTACACTGTACTATACTATGACTACGTTATCACTACACTACACTGTGACTACACTATACTACATTATAACCACACTACAACTACACTATACCACACTATACTGTAACTACACTACACTACACTATACTACACTATGCTACACTCTAACTACATGGTACTATACTACACTATAACTACACATATTAAACTATGCCACACTATAACCACACTATTCTACACTGTAACTACACAATATTGTACTATACTACATTATAACTACACTGCACAATATCATACTACACAATGACTACACTATACCTACACTTTACTATACTACACTATACTACACTGCACTGTAACTACACTATACCACACTATACTACACTACAATATAACTACACTACAACTACACTATACTACACTATACCTACGGTGCACTACAACTACACTATACCAGACTAGAACTACACTATACCACACTATACTACACTACACTTTAACTACACTATACTACACTATCTCTACACTATATTACAACAACACTATACTACACCATACTACACTATAACTACACTGTAACTACACTATACTACACTACACTATACTACACCATACTACACTATAACTACACTGTAACTACACTATAATACACTACACTATACTACACCATACTACACTGTAACTATACTATACTACACCATACTACACTATAACTACACTGTAACTACACCATACTACACTATGCTATACCACACTACACTACACTAAACTATATTATACTGCACTACATTACACTATATTATACTACACTATACTATGATATACTACACTACACTACATTACGCTATATTATACTACACTATACTATACTGCCATATTCCACACTATACTATGCTATACTACACTATGCAACACTACGCTATACTGTACTATACTGTACTATACTATACTATACTATACTATAATATAATATACTATACTATACTATACTACACTATATTGCAGAATGGCGCCGGAGGAGATGGCTGCCGTTTTACGGGCTCCTAACTAATTGTTCTATTGTGTGTGTTTTCGCGTTATTTGTAACTTATTTTGTACATAATGTTTCTGCCACCGTCTCTTATGACCGAAAAGAGCTTCTGGATATCAGGACAGCGATTACTCACCTCGTACTGGACAAATATGTTTTCTTTAACGAGTAGGATGCAAAGGATTTTCTTCAGACACTCGACAAGGCCCAAATCCCCGTCATTCGCATGAGAAAGAGACAGAGATATTGGGGACGTAGGTCGGGGTGCCTTGTAAGGATCCGACGGCGAGTGGGTAATCTGCCTCTACCATCAGTCCTATTAGCCAACGTACAATCATTGGATAACAAAATAGACTAACTAAGATCACGGATATCCTACCAACGGGACATTAAAAACTGTAATATCTTATGTTTCACCGAGTCGTAGCTGAACGACAACATACAGTTGGCGGGATATACGCTACATCGGCAAGATAGAACAGCCGCCTCCGGTAAGACAAGGGGTGGCGGTCTGTGTATATTTGTAAACAACAGCTGGTGCACAAAATCTAATACTAAGGAAGTCTCGAGGTTTTGCTCGCCTAAGGTAGAGTATCTTATGATAAGCTGTAGACCACACTATTTACTAAGAGAGTTTTCATCTATATTTTTCCTAGCTGTCTATATACCACCACAAACCGATGCTAGCACTAAGACCGCACTCAATGAGCTGTATAAGGCCATAAGCAAACAGGAAAACGCTCATCCAGAGGCGACAGTCCTAGTGGGAAACTTAAATCCGTTTGACCTCATTTCTACCAGCATGTTAAATGTGCAACCAGAGGGAAAACAACTCTAGCCCACCTTTACTCCACACACAGAGACGCGTACAAAGCTCTCTCTCGCCCTCCATCTGACCATAACTCTATCCTCCTGATTCCTGCTTATAAGCAAAAACTAAAGCAGGAAGCACCAGTGACTCGGTTAATAAGGAAGTGGTCAGATGAGGCAGATGCTAAGCTACAGGACTGTTTTGCTAGCACAGACTGGAATATGTTCCGGGATTCTCCCGATGGCATTGAGGAGTACACCACATCAGTCACTGGCTTCATAAATAAGTGCATCGATGACGTCGTCCCCACAGTGACCGTACGTACATACCCCAACCAGAAGCCATGGAATACAGGCAACATCCGCACTGAGCTAAAGGGTAGAGCTGCCACTTTCAAGAAGCCGGACTCTAACCCGGACGCTTATAAGAAATCCCACTATGCCCTCAGACGAACCATCAAACAGGCAAAGAGTCAATACAGGACTAAGATTTAATCGTACTACACCGGCTCCGACGTTTGTCGGATGTGGCAGGACTTGCAAACTATTACATACTACAAAGGGAAGCACAGCCGCGAGCTGCCCAGTGACACGAGCCTACCAAACAAACTAAATTACTTCTATGCTCGCTTCGAGGCAAGCAATACTGAAGCATGCATGAGAGCATCAGCTGTTCTGGATGACTGTGTGATCACGCTTCCGTAGGGCCAGACGGATTACCAGGACGTGTACTCCGAGCATGCGCTGACCAACTGGCAAGTGTCTTCACTGACATTTTAAACCTGTCCCTGACTGAGTCTGTAATACCAACATGTTTCAATAGTCCCTGTGCCCAAGAACACTAAGGTAACCTGCCTAAATGACTACCGACCCATGGCACTCATGTCTGTAGCCATGAAGTGCTTTGAAAGCCTGTACTCCCTGTTCACCCATGACTGCATGGCCAGGCACGACTCCAACACCATCATTAAGTTTGCCGACGACACAACAGTGGTAGGCCTGATCACCGACAATGATGAGACAGCCTATAGGGAGGATGTCAGAGACCTGGCCATGTGGTGCCATGATAACAACCTCTCCCTCAACATGATCAAGACAAAGGAGATGATTGTGGACTACAGGAAAAAAAGGACTGAGCACGCCCCCATTCTCATCGACGGGGCTGTAGTGGAACAGGTTGAGAGCTTCAAGTTCCTTGGTGTCACATCATCAACAAACTATCATGGTCCAAACACACCAAGACAGTCGTGAAGAGGGCACGACAAAGCCTATTCCCCCTCAGGAGACGGAAAAGATTTGGCATGGGTCCTCAGATCCTCAAAAAGTTATACAGCTGCACCATCGAGAGCATCCTGACTGGTTGCATCACTGCCTGGTATGGCAACTGCTCGGCCTCCGATCGCAAGGCACTACAGAGGGTAGTGCGTACAACCCAGTACATCACTGCGGCCAAGCTTCCTGCCATCCAGGGCCTCTATGTCAGGCTTAACTATTTTTGACTTAACACTTATTTTTCTTAAAACTGCATTGTTGGTTAAGGGCTTGTATGTAAGCATTTCACTGTAAGGTTTACACCTGTTGTATTCTGTGCATGTGACAAATACAATTTGATTTGATTACTATATTGTACTATACTATACTATACTATACTATACTATACTAACCCTATCCACAATACATCTACTGCATTCTGGACAAGGGTTAGTACATGTGTGTGTTAATGTGTGTTTTGGAGGTATTTACAGTGTTTACAGTGTTAGAACATCAGTATTTACAATATACAGTGTTAGAACATCAGTATTTACAGTATACATTGTGAGAACATCATTATTTAAAGTATACAGTGTTAGAACATCAGTATTTACAGTGTTAGAACATCCGTATTTACAGTGTTTACAGTGTTAGAACATAAGTATGTACAGTGTTTACAGTGTTAGAACATCAGTATTACAGTATACAGTGGTAGAACATCAGTATTTACAGTGTTTACAGTGTTAGAACATCAGTATTTACTGTATACAGTGTTATAACAAGTATTTACAGTGTTTACAGCGTTAGAACATCAGTATTTACAATATACAGTGTTAGAACATCAGTATTTACAGTACAGTGTGAGAACATCATTATTTAAAGTATACAGTGTTAGAACATCAGTATTTACAGTGTTTACAGTGTTAGAAAATCAGTATTTACAGTATACAGTGTTAGAACATAAGTATTTACAGTGTTTACAGTGTTTACAGTATGTACAGTATACAGTGTTAGAACATCAGTATTTACAGTATACAGTGTTTGAACATCCTTATTTACAGTATACAGTGTTATAACATCAGTATTTACAGTGTTTACAGTGTTGGCAGTATTTACAGTGTTTACAGTGTTTAAAGTGTTAGAACATCAGTATTTACAGTGTTTACAGTGTTAGAACATCAGTATTGAGAGTATACAGTGTTAGAACATCAGTATTTACATTGTTTACAGTGTTAAAACATCAGTATTTACATTGTTTACAGTGTTAGAACATCAGTATTTAGTGTTTACAGTGTTAGAACATCAGTATTTACATTGTTTACAGTGTTAGAACATCAGTATTTACAGTGTTAGAACATCAGTATTTACAGTGTTTACAGTGTTAGAACATCAGTATTTACATTGTTTACAGTATTAGAACATCAGTATGTACAGTATACAGTGTTAGAACATCAGTATTTACAGTGTTTACAGTGTTAGAGCATCAGCATTTACAGTGTTTACAGTGTTAGAACATCAGTATTTACAGTGTGTACAGTGTTAGAACATCAGTATGTACAGTGTTTACCGTGTTAGAACATCAGTATTTACATTGTTTACAGTGTTAGAACATCAGTACTTACAGTGTTAGAACATCAGTATTTACAGTGTTAGAACATCAGTTTTTACAGTATACAGTGTTAGAACATCAGTATTTACAGTGTTTACAGTGTTAGAACATCAGTATTTACAGTGTTTACAGTGTTAGAACATCAGTATTTACAGTGTTTACAGTGTTAGAGCATCAGTATTTACATTATACAGTGTTAGAACATCAGTATTTACAGTATACAGTGTTAGAACATCAGTATTTACAGTATACAGTGTTAGAACATCAGTATTTACAGTATACAGTGTTAGAACATCAGTATTTACAGTATACAGTGTCAGTATATACAGTGTTTACAGTGTTTGAGAAATGTAAATAAATATTTAATTGACATTTTGTTGTCTTTCTCTCCTCTCCCCTCCTCCCCCCTGCCTCCCCTCCTCCCCTCTACTCCCCCCTCCCTCCCCTCCTCCCCTCTACTCCACCCTCCCTCCCCTCCTCCCCTCTACTCCCCCCTCCCTCCCCTCCTCCCTCCCCTCCTCCCCTCTACTCTCCCCTCCCTCCCCTCCTCCCCTCTACTCCACCCTCCCTCCCCTCCTCCCCTCTACTCCCCCTCCCTCCCCTCCTCCCTCCCCTCCTCCCCTCTACTCCCCCCTCCCTCCCCTCCTCCCCTCTACTCCCCCCTCCCTCCCCTCCTCCCCTCTACTCCACCCTCCTCCCCTCTACTCCCCCTCCCTCCCCTCCTCCCTCCCCTCCTTCCCTCTACTCCCCCCTCCCTCGCCTCCTCCCCCCTGCCTACCCTCCTCCCCTCTACTCCTCCCTCCCCTCCCCCCTACCCCCCCCCCTCCGTCCCCGCTCCAGGTCGTCTGATAGTGACTATCTGGGTGATTGTATCTCCCTCCAACTCTAAACAGAAGTACACCCTAAAGATCAGCCATGACAGTCTGCCTGAACAACTTATAGCAGAGGCCATCCGGAAGAAGACTAGGTGGGTGATGACGGGGTGTGTGTATCAAGTGTATGTGACGGTAGTGGTACATCAAGCTGCCTCGCGCTACAGAAACAGGAGATAGGCTTACAGTAAGTGATGTGTTGGTGAATAAACCCCCCACCCCCCCAGGTCTATGCACCTGTCGGCGCAGCAGCTGAGGCTGTGTGTCCAGGAATACCAGGGACAGTACATCCTGAAGGTCTGTGGCTGTGATGAATACCTGTTGGAGAAATACCCCCTCAGCCAGTACAAGGTAAATAAATACCCCCTCAGTCAGTACAAGGTAAATAAATACCCCCTCAGCCAGTACAAGGTAAATAAATACCCCCTCAGTCAGTACAAGGTAAATAAATACCCCCTCAGTCAGTATAAATAAATACCCCCACAGTCAGTATAAATAAATACCCCCACAGTCAGTATAAATAAATACCCCATCAGTCAGTACAAGGTAAATAAATACCCCCTCAGTCAGTATAAATAAATACCCCCACAGTCAGTATAAATAAATACCCCCACAGTCAGTATAAATAAATACCCCATCAGTCAGTACAAGGTAAATAAATACCCCCTCAGTCAGTATAAATAAATACCCCCACAGTCAGTATAAATAAATACCCCATCAGTCAGTACAAGGTAAATAAATACCCCCTCAGTCAGTATAAATAAATACCCCCACAGTCAGTATAAATAAATACCCCCTCAGTCAGTACAAGGTAAATAAATACCCCATCAGTCAGTACAAGGTAAATAAATACCCCCTCAGTCAGTATAAATAAATACCCCCTCAGTCAGTATAAATAAATACCCCCACAGTCAGTATAAATAAATACCCCCTCAGTCAGTATAAATAAATACCCCCACAGTCAGTATAAATAAATACCCCCTCAGTCAGTATAAATAAATACCCCCTCAGTCAGTACAAGGTAAATAAATACCCCCTCAGTCAGTATAAATAAATACCCCCTCAGTCAGTATAAATAAATACCCCCTCAGTCAGTATAAATAAATACCCCCTCGGTCAGTACAAGGTAAATAAATACCCCCTCAGTCAGTATAAATAAATACCCCCTCAGTCAGTATAAATAAATACCCCCACAGTCAGTATAAATAAATACCCCCTCAGTCAGTATAAACAAATACCCCCTCGGTCAGTACAAGGTAAATAAATACAAGCTCAGTCAGTATAAATAAATACCCCCTCAGTCAGTAGAAATAAATACCCCCTCAAAGTGTAAATAAATACCCCCTCAGTCAGTACAAGGTAAATAAATACCCCCTCAGTCAGTATAAATAAATACCCCCACAGTCAGTATAAATAAATACCCCCTCAGTCAGTACAAGGTAAATAAATACCCCCTCAGTCAGTACAAGGTAAATAAATACCCCCTCAGAAAGTGTAAATAAATACCCCCTCAGTCAGTACAAGGTAAATAAATACCCCCTCAGTCAGTATCAATAAATATCCCTTCAGTCAGTACAAGGTAAATAAATACCCCCACAATCAGTATAAATTAATACCTCCTCAGTCAGTATAAATAAATACCCCCTTAGTCAGTATAAATAAATACCCCCTTAGTCAGTATAAGTAAATACCCCCACAATCAGTATAAATTAATACCTCCTCAGTCAGTATAAATAAATACCCCCTTAGTCAGTATAGGTAAATACCCCCTTAGTCAGTATAAATAAATACCCCCTCAGTCAGTATAAATAAATACCCCCTCAGTCAGTATAAATAAATACCCCCTCAGTCAGTACAAGGTAAGTAAATACCCCCTCAGTCAGTATAAATAAGTACCCCCTCAGTCGGTATGAATAAAGACCCCCTCAGTCAGTATAAATAAATACCCCCTCAGTCAGTATAAATAAATACCCCCTCAGTCAGTATAAATAAATACCCCCTCAGTCAGTACAAGGTAAGTAAATACCCCCTCAGTCAGTACGAGGTAAATAAATACCCCCTCAGTCAGTATAAATAAATACCCCCACAGTCAGTATAAATAAATACCCCATCAGTCAGTATAAATAAATACCCCATCAGTCAGTACAAGGTAAATAAATACCCCCTCAGTCAGTATAAATAAATACCCCCTCAGTCAGTATAAATAAATACCCCCTCAGTCAGTATAAATAAATACCCCCTCAGTCAGTATAAATAAATACCCCCTCAGTCAGTATAAATAAATACCCCCTCAGTCAGTATAAATAAATACCCCCTCAGTCAGTATAAATAAATACCCCCTCAGTCAGTATAAATAAATACCCCCTCAGTCAGTACAAGGTAAATAAATACCCCCTCAGTCAGTATAAATCATTTCCCCCTCAGTCAGTATAAATCATTTCCCCCTCAGTCAGTATAAATCATTTCCCCCTCAGTCAGTATAAATCATTTCCCCCTCAGTCAGTATAAATAAATACCCCTCAGTCAGTATAAATCATTTCCCCCTCAGTCAGTATAAATCATTTCCCCCTCAGTCAGTATAAATCATTTCCCCCTCAGTCAGTATAAATCATTTCCCCCTCAGTCAGTATAAATCATTTCCCCCTCAGTCAGTATAAATCATTTCCCCCTCAGTCAGTATAAATCATTTCCCCCTCAGTCAGTATAAATCATTTCCCCCCTCAGTCAGTATAAATCATTTCCCCCTCAGTCAGTATAAATCATTTCCCCCTCAGTCAGTATAAATCATTTCCCCCTCAGTCAGTAACAAGGTAGTTTAGAGAGACGCACAATGATAAATGCAATCACATTCACACACACACAAATGCTCTACTCAGGCAGACTGTCTGATCCATAGACAGAGAGATGAACATGATCCCACTCTTCACCCATTGCTCTCTGTCATCCCTCTCCCTCTGTCATCCCTCTCCCTCTGTCATCCCTCTCCCTCTGTCATCCCTCTCCCTCTGTCACCCCTCTCCCTCTGTCATCCCTCTCCCTCTGTCACCCCTCTCCCTCTGTCATCCCTCTCCCTCTGTCACCCCTCTCCCTCTGTCACCCCTCTCCCTCTGTCATCCCTCTCCCTCTGTCACCCCTCTCCCTCTGTCATCCCTCTCCCTCTGTCACCCCTCTCCCTCTGTCACCCCTCTCCCTCTGTCATCCCTCTCCCTCTGTCACCCCTCTCCCTCTGTCACCCCTCTCCCTCTGTCACCCCTCTCCCGCTGTCACCCCTCTCCCTCTGTCCTCTCCCTCTGTCACCCCTCTCCCTCTGTCATCCCTCTCCCTCTGTCACCCCTCTCCCTCTGTCACCCCCTCTCCCTCTGTCATCCCTCTCCCTCTGTCACCCCTCTCCCTCTGTCACCCCTCTCCCTCTGTCACCCCTCTCCCTCTGTCACCCCTCTCCCTCTGTCATCCCTCTCCCTCTGTCATCCCTCTCCCTCTGTCACCCCTCTCCCTCCAGTATATCCGGAGCTGTATAACAGTGGGCCGTCTACCCCACCTGATGTTAGTGTCTAACCCTCTGTCATCCCTCTCCCTCCAGTATATCCGGAGCTGTATAACAGTGGGCCGTCTACCCCACCTGATGTTAGTGTCTAAGGACAGTCTGTACAGCCAGCTCCCAGCCAGTGGGTTTGTAGCTCCTTCCTACAGCCGGCGGACCCCCCAGCCCAGCCCCTGTCCTGGGGGAGGAGACCCCAGCTCACCCCGCTCCCTCTGGGCCTTCAACACCCTGCTGAGGGTCCGCCTACTCTGTGCTACATACGTCAACGTCAACATCAGAGATATAGACAAGGTAGGGGGAGACAGACAGTCTCCATAATGATATCAGAGATATAGACAAGGTAGGGGGAGACAGACAGTCTCCATAATGATATCAGAGATATAGACAAGGTAGGGGGAGACCGACAGTCTCCATAATGATATCAGAGATATAGACAAGGTAGGGGGAGACAGACAGTCTCCATAATGATATCAGAGATATAGACAAGGTAGGGGGAGACAGACAGTCTCCATAATGATATCAGAGATATAGACAAGGTAGGGGGAGACAGACAGTCTCCATAATGATATCAGAGATATAGACAAGGTAGGGGGAGGCAGACAGTCTCCATAATGATATCAGAGATATAGACAAGGTAGGGGGAGACAGACAGTCTCCATAATGATATCAGAGATATAGACAAGGTAGGGGGAGGCAGACAGTCTCCATAATGATATCAGAGATATAGACAAGGTAGGGGGAGACAGACAGTCTCCATAATGATATCAGAGATATAGACAAGGTAGGGGGAGACAGACAGTCTCCATAATGATATCAGAGATATAGACAAGGTAGGGGGAGGCAGACAGTCTCCATAATGATATCAGAGATATAGACAAGGTAGGGGGAGACAGACAGTCTCCATAATGATATCAGAGATATAGACAAGGTAGGGGGAGGCAGACAGTCTCCATAATGATATCAGAGATATAGACAAGGTAGGGGGAGACAGACAGTCTCCATAATGATATCAGATCAGAGATATAAGACAAAGTAGGGGGAGGCAGACAGTCTCCATAATGATATCAGAGATATAGACAAGGTAGGGGGAGACAGACAGTCTCCATAATGACATCAGAGATATAGACAAGGTAGGGGGAGGCAGACAGTCTCCATAATGATATCAGAGATATAGACAAGGTAGGGGGAGACAGACAGTCTCTATAATGATATCAGAGATATAGACAAGGTAGGGGGAGACAGACAGTCTCCATAATGATATCAGAGATATAGACAAGGTAGGGGGAGACAGACAGTCTCCATAATGATATCAGAGATATAGACAAGGTAGGGGGAGACAGACAGTCTCCATAATGATATCAGAGATATAGACAAGGTAGGGGGAGACAGACAGTCTCCATAATGATATCAGAGATATAGACAAGGTAGGGGGAGACAGACAGTCTCCATAATGATATCAGAGATATAGACAAGGTAGGGGGAGACAGACAGTCTCCATAATGATATCAGAGATATAGACAAGGTAGGGGGAGACAGACAGTCTCCATAATGATATCAGAGATATAGACAAGGTAGGGGGAGACAGACAGTCTCCATAATGATATCAGAGATATAGACAAGGTAGGGGGAGACAGACAGTCTCCATAATGATATCAGAGATATAGACAAGGTAGGGGGAGACAGACAGTCTCCATAATGATATCAGAGATATAGACAAGGTAGGGGGAGACAGACAGTCTCCATAATGATATCAGAGATATAGACAAGGTAGGGGGAGACAGACAGTCTCCATAATGATATCAGAGATATAGACAAGGTAGGGGGAGACAGACAGTCTCCATAATGATATCAGAGATATAGACAAGGTAGGGGGAGGCAGACAGTCTCCATAATGATATCAGAGATATAGACAAGGTAGGGGGAGGCAGACAGTCTCCATAATGATATCAGAGATATAGACAAGGTAGGGGGAGGCAGACAGTCTCCATAATGATATCAGAGATATAGACAAGGTAGGGGGAGACAGACAGTCTCCATAATGATATCAGAGATATAGACAAGGTAGGGGGAGACAGACAGTCTCCATAATGATATCAGAGATATAGACAAGGTAGGGGGAGACAGACAGTCTCCATAATGATATCAGAGATATAGACAAGGTAGGGGGAGACAGACAGTCTCCATAATGATATCAGAGATATAGACAAGGTAGGGGGAGACAGACAGTCTCCATAATGATATCAGAGATATAGACAAGGTAGGGGGAGACAGACAGTCTCCATAATGATATCAGAGATATAGACAAGGTAGGGGGAGACAGACAGTCTCCATAATGATATCAGAGATATAGACAAGGTAGGGGGAGACAGACAGTCTCCATAATGATATCAGAGATATAGACAAGGTAGGGGGAGACAGACAGTCTCCATAATGATATCAGAGATATAGACAAGGTAGGGGGAGGCAGACAGTCTCCATAATGATATCAGAGATATAGACAAGGTAGGGGGAGGCAGACAGTCTCCATAATGATATCAGAGATATAGACAAGGTAGGGGGAGGCAGACAGTCTCCATAATGATATCAGAGATATAGACAAGGTAGGGGGAGGCAGACAGTCTCCATAATGATATCAGAGATATAGACAAGGTAGGGGGAGGCAGACAGTCTCCATAATGATATCAGAGATATAGACAAGGTAGGGGGAGACAGACAGTCTCCATAATGATATCAGAGATATAGACAAGGTAGGGGGAGACAGACAGTCTCCATAATGATATCAGAGATATAGACAAGGTAGGGGGAGACAGACAGTCTCCATAATGATATCAGAGATATAGACAAGGTAGGGGGAGACAGACAGTCTCCATAATGATATCAGAGATATAGACAAGGTAGGGGGAGACAGACAGTCTCCATAATGATATCAGAGATATAGACAAGGTAGGGGGAGACAGACAGTCACCATAATGATATCAGAGATATAGACAAGGTAGGGGGAGACAGACAGTCTCCATAATGATATCAGAGATATAGACAAGGTAGGGGGAGACAGACAGTCTCCATAATGATATCAGAGATATAGACAAGGTAGGGGGAGACAGACAGTCTCCATAATGATATCAGAGATATAGACAAGGTAGGGGGAGACAGACAGTCTCCATAATGATATCAGAGATATAGACAAGGTAGGGGGAGACAGACAGTCTCCATAATGATATCAGAGATATAGACAAGGTAGGGGGAGACAGACAGTCTCCATAATGATATCAGAGATATAGACAAGGTAGGGGGAGACAGACAGTCTCCATAATGATATCAGAGATATAGACAAGGTAGGGGGAGACAGACAGTCTCCATAATGATATCAGAGATATAGACAAGGTAGGGGGAGACAGACAGTCTCCATAATGATATCAGAGATATAGACAAGGTAGGGGGAGACAGACAGTCTCCATAATGATATCAGAGATATAGACAAGGTAGGGGGAGACAGACAGTCTCCATAATGATATCAGAGATATAGACAAGGTAGGGGGAGACAGACAGTCTCCATAATGATATCAGAGATATAGACAAGGTAGGGGGAGACAGACAGTCTCCATAATGATATCAGAGATATAGACAAGGTAGGGGGAGACAGACAGTCTCCATAATGATATCAGAGATATAGACAAGGTAGGGGGAGACAGACAGTCTCCATAATGATATCAGAGATATAGACAAGGTAGGGGGAGACAGACAGTCTCCATAATGATATCAGAGATATCGACAAGGTAGGGGGAGACAGACAGTCTCCATAATGATATCAGAGATATAGACAAGGTAGGGGGAGACAGACAGTCTCCATAATGATATCAGAGATATAGACAAGGTAGGGGGAGACAGACAGTCTCCATAATGATATCAGAGATATAGACAAGGTAGGGGGAGACAGACAGTCTCCATAATGATATCAGAGATATAGACAAGGTAGGGGGAGACAGACAGTCTCCATAATGATATCAGAGATATAGACAAGGTAGGGGGAGACAGACAGTCTCCATAATGATATCAGAGATATAGACAAGGTAGGGGGAGACAGACAGTCTCCATAATGATATCAGAGATATAGACAAGGTAGGGGGAGACAGACAGTCTCCATAATGACATCAGAGATATAGACAAGGTAGGGGGAGACAGACAGTCTCCATAATGACATCAGAGATATAGACAAGGTAGGGGGAGACAGACAGTCTCCATAATGACATCAGAGATATAGACAAGGTAGGGGGAGACAGACAGTCTCCATAATGACATCAGAGATATAGACAAGGTAGGGGGAGTCAGACAGTCTCCATAATGATATCAGAGATATAGACAAGGTAGGGGGAGACAGACAGTCTCCATAATGATATCAGAGATATAGACAAGGTAGGGGGAGACAGACAGTCTCCATAATGATATCAGAGATATAGACAAGGTAGGGGGAGACAGACAGTCTCCATAATGATATCAGAGATATAGACAAGGTAGGGGGAGACAGACAGTCTCCATAATGATATCAGAGATATAGACAAGGTAGGGGGAGACAGACAGTCTCCATAATGATATCAGAGATATAGACAAGGTAGGGGGAGACAGACAGTCTCCATAATGATATCAGAGATATAGACAAGGTAGGGGGAGACAGACAGTCTCCATAATGATATCAGAGATATAGACAAGGTAGGGGGAGACAGACAGTCTCCATAATGATATCAGAGATATAGACAAGGTAGGGGGAGACAGACAGTCTCTATAATGATATCAGAGATATAGACAAGGTAGGGGGAGACAGACAGTCTCCATAATGACATCAGAGATATAGACAAGGTAGGGGGAGACAGACAGTCTCCATAATGACATCAGAGATATAGACAAGGTAGGGGGAGACAGACAGTCTCCATAATGATATCAGAGATATAGACAAGGTAGGGGGAGACAGACAGTCTCTATAATGATATCAGAGATATAGACAAGGTAGGGGGAGACAGACAGTCTCCATAATGACATCAGAGATATAGACAAGGTAGGGGGAGACAGACAGTCTCCATAATGATATCAGAGATATAGACAAGGTAGGGGGAGACAGACAGTCTCCATAATGATATCTGTGTATGTTGACATCAAGTTGTCTCCTGTCATATAACTGATCAACTGTTTTAGATCTATGTTAGAACAGGTATATATCATGGAGGAGAGCCGCTGTGTGACAACGTCAACACCCAGAGAGTACCCTGCTCCAACCCCAGGTAACACTACTACAACACGAATAAAACACTACTACAACATTACTTCAACATTACTACAACACTACTACAACATTACTACAACACTACTACATTAATACAATATTACTACAGCAACAGTACTACAACATTACTACAACACTACTACAACATTACTATAACACTACTACAACATTACTATAACACTACTACAACATTACTACAACACTAATAAAACACTACTACAACATTACTACAACATTACTACAACATTACTACAGCACCACTAAATTACTACAATATTACTACAGCAACAGTACTACAACATTACTACAACACTACTACAACATTACTACAACACTACTATAACATTACTACAGCACCACTACATTACTACAACATTACTACAGTACTACTACAACATTACTACAACACAAATAAAACACTACTACAACATTACTACAACATTACTACAACACTACTACAACATTACTACAACACTACTACAACACTACTACAACATTACTACAACACTACTACAACATTACTATAACACTACTACAACATTACTACAGCACCACTACATTACTACAACATTACTACAGTACTACTACAACATTACTACAACACAAATAAAACACTACTACAACATTACTACAACATTACTACAGCACCACTAAATTACTACAATATTACTACAGCAACACTACTACAACATTACTACAACACTACTACAACATTACTACAACACTACTATAACATTACTACAGCACTACTATAACATTACTACAGCACCACTACATTACTACAACACTACTACAACACTACTACAACATTACTACAACACTACTACAACATTACTACAACACTACTACAACATTACTATAACACTACTACAACATTACTACAGCACCACTACATTACTACAACATTACTACAGTACTACTACAACATTACTACAACACAAATAAAACACTACTACAACATTACTACAACACTACTACAACATTACTACAACACTACTACAACACTACTACAACATTACTACAACACTACTACAACATTACTACAGCAACACTACATTACTACAATATTACTACAGCAACAGTACTACAACATTACTACAACACTACTACAGCAACATTACTACAACATTACTATAACACTACTACAACATTACTACAGTACTACTACAACATTACTACAACAACATTACTACAACATTAGTATAACACTACAACAACATTACTACAGCAACAGTACTAAAACACTACTATCTTTCAATTTAAATTATTATAAAAAATTATTGCTACCAATAGAATGTTATTTATATGGCGGATACAATCTTCCCAGCTCTGCAGATTTTGCTGTGAAGAGACAGAATCATTAGATCATTTGTTTTGGTACTGTCCATTTGTAGCTTGTTTTTGGACACAGGTCCAGGAATGGCTAAAGGATTGCAATATTTACCTGGAGCTAACCTTGCAGATAGCATTACTGGGTGATCTGAAAAGTCATAGTCAATCGATCAATAATATAATAATACTTTTAGCAAAAATGTTTATTTTTAATTCACAATATGTAGAAGCAATGAGAATAGAAAGGTTCAGAACTTTTGTAAAACATCACAGTACGGTTGAAATATATATGGCAAATAGAAATCCTATATGGATGGTGTTAAGAGACAGATGGGAGGTATTGCATAGAGTTGAAGGATGGGACTAATAACAACTAACAACAAATAATAACAAAGATAGCTAATAATGTTTTTTTTAAATCTGGTTGCACATTTATCATGCTGGTAGAAATTAGGTAAAACGGATTTAAGTTTCCCTGCATTAAAGTCCCCGGCCACTAGGAGCGCCGCCTCTGGATGAGCGTTTTCCTGTTTAGTTATGGCCTTATACAGCTCGTTGAGTGCGGTCTTAGTGCCAGCATTGGTTTGTGGTGGTAAATAGACAGCTATGAAAAATATAGATGAAAACTCTCTTAGTAAATAGTGTGGTCTACAGCTTATCATGAGATACTCTGCCTCAGACGAGCAAAACCTAGAGACTTCCTTATATATGGAGCACCAGCTGTTGTTTACAAATATACATAGACCGCCATCCCTTGTCTTACCAGAGGCTGCTGTTCTATCCTGCCGATACAGTGTAAAACCCACCAGCTGTATGTTATTCATGTCGTCGTTCATCCACGACTCATTGAAACATAAGATATTACAGTTTTTAATGTCCCGTTGGTAGGATATTCGTGCCTGTAGTTCGTCCACTTTATTATCAAGTGATTGTACATTGGCCAATAGTATCCATGGCAAAGGCAGATTAGCCACTCGTCGCCGGCTCCTTACCAGGCACCCCGATCTCCTTCCGCGATATCTCCTTTTCTTTCTACTGTGAATGACGGGAATGAGGGCCCTGTCGGGTGTCTGGAGCAAATCCCTCTCGTCCGACTCATAAAAGAAAAATTACTTGTCCAGTTCAAGGTGGGTAATCGCTGTTCTGATGTCCAGAAGCTCTTTTCGGTCATAAGAGATGGTAGCAGCAACATTATGTACAAAATAAGTTACAAACAATGCGAAAAAACACACAAAATAGCACGGTTGGTTAAGAGTCCATAAAACGGAAGCCATCCCCTCCGGCTTCATTGTATTCAATAATATTATAAGTCTTAGTATGAATCAAAAACCCCAGCAATGGCTCAACCATTATCATCTACAACGTTATTACAACATTTCTACAACTAGAGAAAGTATCTCATCAGCCTCTTCTCTTCTCTCTCTCCTCTCCAGGTGGAATGAGTGGCTGTCCTATGACATCTATATGACGGACCTCCCTCACTCCGCCAGACTCTGTCTCTCCATCTGCAGCGTCAAGGGACGCAAGGGAGCCAAAGAGGTAGCTAGGGTTAGCATGTGTGCCAAAGAGGTAGCTAGGGCTAGCATGTGTGCCAAAGAGGTAGCTAGGGTTAGCATGTGTGCCAAAGAGGTAGCTAGGGTTAGCATGTGTGCCAAAGAGGTAGCTAGGGTTAGCATGTGTGCCAAAGAGGTAGCTAGGGTTAGCATGTGTGCCAAAGAGGTAGCTAGGGTTAGCATGTGTGCCAAAGAGGTAGCTAGGGTTAGCATGTGTGCCAAAGAGGTAGCTAGGGTTAGCATGTGTGCCAAAGAGGTAGCTAGGGTTAGCATGTGTGCCAAAGGCCAAAGAGGTAGCTAGGGTTAGCATGTGTGCCAAAGAGGTAGCTAGGGTTAGCATGTGTGCCAAAGAGGTAGCTAGGGTTAGCATGTGTGCCAAAGAGGTAGCTAGGGTTAGCATGTGTGCCAAAGAGGTAGCTAGGGTTAGCATGTGTGCCAAAGGCCAAAGAGGTAGCTAGGGTTAGCATGTGTGCCAAAGGCCAAAGAGGTAGCTAGGGTTAGCATGTGTGCCAAAGAGGTAGCTAGGGTTAGCATGTGTGCCAAAGAGGTAGCTAGGGCTAGCATGTGTGCCAAAGAGGTATCTAGGGTTAGCATGTGTGCCAAAGAGGTAGCTAGGGTTAGCATGTGTGCCAAAGAGGTAGCTAGGGTTAGCATGTGTGCCAAAGAGGTAGCTAGGGTTAGCATGTGTGCCAAAGAGGTAGCTAGGGTTAGCATGTGTGCCAAAGAGGTAGCTAGGGTTAGCATGTGTGCCAAAGGCCAAAGAGGTAGCTAGGGTTAGCATGTGTGCCAAAGAGGTAGCTAGGGTTAGCATGTGTGCCAAAGAGGTAGCTAGGGTTAGCATGTGTGCCAAAGAGGTAGCTAGGGTTAGCATGTGTGCCAAAGAGGTAGCTAGGGTTAGCATGTGTGCCAAAGGCCAAAGAGGTAGCTAGGGTTAGCATGTGTGCCAAAGAGGTAGCTAGGGTTAGCATGTGTGCCAAAGAGGTAGCTAGGGTTAGCATGTGTGCCAAAGAGGTAGCTAGGGTTAGCATGTGTGCTACCTGTGTAGCTACCGCACCATGTGTGTGTTTACTAGCACTGTACGTTCACTTCAACAAATATTAACCTGTCTATGGTGTGTGTGTGTGTGTGTGTGTGCGTGCGTGCGTGCGTGCGTGTGCAAATGTGTGTTTTGTATATGTGTGTGTAGGAGCACTGCCCGCTGGCGTGGGGTAACGTGAACTTGTTTGACTACAAGGACACGTTAGTGTGTGGGAAAGTAGCTCTGAGCCTGTGGCCGGTTCCTCACGGTCTGGAGGACCTGCTCAATCCTATAGGAGTGGCTGGATCCAACCCTAACAAGGTACGGAAAAACTAGGGTTTATAGTCAACTCCTGTCTGTCGGTCTGTATTTGTTAAAGATATACTTTTGAGCATTTTAAATGTTTTATTGGATAGAGGAGAGACCATTGGAAAGATGGATAGACACATACCGGTAAACGTGTCCTGTAGTCGGTGACAGTTGCTTTTGCTTCTGTTTTGCTTGCTCTTTGGGGTTTAGACAACTGCTGCTGTAAAAAGACATGAGATGTATTGATTGATTGATATTTGACCTCCTTTGATGTCTTCCTCACCTGGTAGGAAACTCCGTGTGTAGAGCTGGAGTTTTCCTGGTTCAACCAGGTGGTTCTGTTTCCTGATGAACAGCAGATAGAGGAACACGCTAACTGGACCATCTCTAGAGAACTGGGCTACAACTACTGTCTAGGACTGGTGAGAGAACTGGGCTACAACTACTGTCTAGGACTGGTGAGAGAGGGAGGGAGGGATACAACTACTGTCTAGGACTGGTGAGAGAACTGGCCTACAACTACTGTCTAGGACTGGTGAGAGAGGGAGGGAGGGAGGGATACAACTACTGTCTAGGACTGGTGAGAGAGGGAGGGAGGGATAGAACTACTGTCTAGGACTGGTGAGAGATGGAGGGAGGGATACAACTACTGTCTAGGACTGGTGAGAGATGGAGGGAGGGATACAACTACTGTCTAGGACTGGTGAGAGATGGAGGGAGGGATACAACTACTGTCTAGGACTGGTGAGAGAGGGAGGGAGGGATACAACTACTGTCTAGGACTGGTGAGAGATGGAGGGAGGGATACAACTACTGTCTAGGACTGGTGAGAGATGGAGGGAGGGATACAACTACTGTCTAGGACTGGTGAGAGAGGGAGGGAGGGAGGGATACAACTACTGTCTAGGACTGGTGAGAGAGGGAGGGAGGGATACAACTACTGTCTAGGACTGGTGAGAGATGGAGGGAGGGATACAACTACTGTCTAGGACTGGTGAGAGAGGGAGGGAGGGATACAACTACTGTCTAGGACTGGTGAGAGATGGAGGGAGGGATACAACTACTGTCTAGGACTGGTGAGAGATGGAGGGAGGGATACAACTACTGTCTAGGACTGGTGAGAGAGGGAGGGAGGGAGGGATACAACTACTGTCTAGGACTGGTGAGAGAGGGAGGGAGGGATACAACTACTGTCTAGGACTGGTGAGAGAGGGAGGGAGGGATACAACTACTGTCTAGGACTGGTGAGAGATGGAGGGAGGGATACAACTACTGTCTAGGACTGGTGAGAGATGGAGGGAGGGATACAACTACTGTCTAGGACTGGTGAGAGAGGGAGGGAGGGAGGGATACAACTACTGTCTAGGACTGGTGAGAGGGAGAGAGGGAGGGAGGGATACAACTACTGTCTAGGACTGGTGAGAGATGGAGGGAGGGATACAACTACTGTCTAGGACTGGTGAGAGAGGGAGGGAGGGATACAACTACTGTCTAGGACTGGTGAGAGAGGGAGGGATACAACTACTGTCTAGGACTGGTGAGAGAGGGAGGGAGGGATACAACTACTGTCTAGGACTGGTGAGAGGGAGAGAGGGAGGGATACAACTACTGTCTAGGACTGGTGAGAGATGGAGGGAGGGATACAACTACTGTCTAGGACTGGTGAGAGAGAGAGAGGGAGGGATACAACTACTGTCTAGGACTGGTGAGAGATGGAGGGAGGGATACAACTACTGTCTAGGACTGGTGAGAGGGAGGGAGGGATACAACTACTGTCTAGGACTGGTGAGAGATGGAGGGAGGGAGGGATACAACTACTGTCTAGGACTGGTGAGAGATGGAGGGAGGGATACAACTACTGTCTAGGACTGGTGAGAGAGGGAGGGAGGGAGGGATACAACTACTGTCTAGGACTGGTGAGAGATGGAGGGAGGGAGGGATACAACTACTGTCTAGGACTGGTGAGAGAGGGAGGGATACAACTACTGTCTAGGACTGGTGAGAGAGGGAGGGAGGGATACAACTACTGTCTAGGACTGGTGAGAGAGGGAGGGAGGGAGGGATACAACTACTGTCTAGGACTGGTGAGAGATGGAGGGAGGGAGGGATACAACTACTGTCTAGGACTGGTGAGAGATGGAGGGAGGGATACAACTACTGTCTAGGACTGGTGAGAGATGGAGGGAGGGATACAACTACTGTCTAGGACTGGTGAGAGATGGAGGGAGGGATACAACTACTGTCTAGGACTGGTGAGAGAGGGAGGGAGGGAGGGAGGGAGGGATACAACTACTGTCTAGGACTGGTGAGAGATGGAGGGAGGGATACAACTACTGTCTAGGACTGGTGAGAGGGAGGGAGGGATACAACTACTGTCTAGGACTGGTGAGAGAGGGAGGGAGGGATACAACTACTGTCTAGGACTGGTGAGAGAGGGAGGGAGAGATACAACTACTGTCTAGGACTGGTGAGAGGGAGGGAGGGATACAACTACTGTCTAGGACTGGTGAGAGAGGGAGGGAGGGATACAACTACTGTCTAGGACTGGTGAGAGAGGGAGGGGGAGGGATACAACTACTGTCTAGGACTGGTGAGAGAGGGAGGGAGGGAGGGATACAACTACTGTCTAGGACTGGTGAGAGAGGGAGGGAGGGAGGGAGGGACGGATACAACTACTGTCTAGGACTGGTGAGAGAGGGAGGGAGGGATACAACTACTGTCTAGGACTGGTGAGAGAGGGAGGGAGGGATACAACTACTGTCTAGGACTGGTGAGAGATGGAGGGAGGGAGGGATACAACTACTGTCTAGGACTGGTGAGAGAGGGAGGGAGGGAGGGATACAACTACTGTCTAGGACTGGTGAGAGATGGAGGGAGGGATACAACTACTGTCTAGGACTGGTGAGAGATGGAGGGAGGGAGGGATACAACTACTGTCTAGGACTGGTGAGAGAGGGAGAGGGAGGGATACAACTACTGTCTAGGACTGGTGAGAGAGGGAGGGAGGGATACAACTACTGTCTAGGACTGGTGAGAGAGGGAGGGAGGGATACTACTGTCTAGGACTGGTGAGAGAGGGAGGGAGGGATACAACTACTGTCTAGGACTGGTGAGAGAGGGAGGGAGGGATACAACTACTGTCTAGGACTGGTGAGAGAGGGAGGGAGGGAGGGATACAACTACTGTCTAGGACTGGTGAGAGAGGGAGGGAGGGAGGGAGGGATACAACTACTGTCTAGGACTGGTGAGAGAACTGGGCTACAACTACTGTCTAGGACTGGTGAGAGATGGAGGGAGGGATACAACTACTGTCTAGGACTGGTGAGAGAGGGAGAGGGAGGGATACAACTACTGTCTAGGACTGGTGAGAGAGGGAGGGAGGGATACAACTACTGTCTAGGACTGGTGAGAGAGAGGGAGGGATACAACTACTGTCTAGGACTGGTGAGAGAGGGAGAGAGGGAGGGATACAACTACTGTCTAGGACTGGTGAGAGAGGGAGGGAGGGATACAACTACTGTCTAGGACTGGTGAGAGAGGGAGGGAGGGATACAACTACTGTCTAGGACTGGTGAGAGAGGGAGGGAGGGATACAACTACTGTCTAGGACTGGTGAGAGAGGGAGGGAGGGAGGGATACAACTACTGTCTAGGACTGGTGAGAGAGGGAGGGAGGGATACAACTACTGTCTAGGACTGGTGAGAGAGGGAGGGAGGGATACAACTACTGTCTAGGACTGGTGAGAGAGGGAGGGAGGGAGGGAGGGATACAACTACTGTCTAGGACTGGTGAGAGAACTGGGCTACAACTACTGTCTAGGACTGGTGAGAGGGGGGGATACAACTACTGTCTAGGACTGGTGAGAGAGGGAGAGGGAGGGATACAACTACTGTCTAGGACTGGTGAGAGAGAGGGAGGGATACAACTACTGTCTAGGACTGGTGAGAGATGGAGGGAGGGATACAACTACTGTCTAGGACTGGTGAGAGAGGGAGAGGGAGGGAGGGAGGGATACAACTACTGTCTAGGACTGGTGAGAGAGAGGGAGGGATACAACTACTGTCTAGGACTGGTGAGAGGGAGAGAGGGAGGGATACAACTACTGTCTAGGACTGGTGAGAGATGGAGGGAGGGATACAACTACTGTCTAGGACTGGTGAGAGAGGGAGGGAGGGATACAACTACTGTCTAGGACTGGTGAGAGAGGGAGGGAGGGATACAACTACTGTCTAGGACTGGTGAGAGAGAGAGGGAGGGAGGGATACAACTACTGTCTAGGACTGGTGAGAGAGGGAGGGAGGGATACAACTACTGTCTAGGACTGGTGAGAGAGAGAGGGAGGGAGGGATACAACTACTGTCTAGGACTGGTGAGAGAGGGAGGGAGGGATACAACTACTGTCTAGGACTGGTGAGAGAGAGAGGGAGGGAGGGATACAACTACTGTCTAGGACTGGTGAGAGAGGGAGGGAGGGAGGGATACAACTACTGTCTAGGACTGGTGAGAGAGGGAGGGAGGGAGGGATACAACTACTGTCTAGGACTGGTGAGAGAGGGAGGGAGGGAGGGATACAACTACTGTCTAGGACTGGTGAGAGAGGGAGGGAGGGAGGGATACAACTACTGTCTAGGACTGGTGAGAGAGGGAGGGAGGGATACAACTACTGTCTAGGACTGGTGAGAGATGGAGGGAGGGAGGGATACAACTACTGTCTAGGACTGGTGAGAGATGGAGGGAGGGAGGGATACAACTACTGTCTAGGACTGGTGAGAGAGAGAGGGAGGGATACAACTACTGTCTAGGACTGGTGAGAGATGGAGGGAGGGATACAACTACTGTCTAGGACTGGTGAGAGAGGAGGGAGGGATACAACTACTGTCTAGGACTGGTGAGAGAGGGAGGGAGGGATACAACTACTGTCTAGGACTGGTGAGAGAGGGAGGGAGGGATACAACTACTGTCTAGGACTGGTGAGAGGGAGAGAGGGAGGGAGGGATACAACTACTGTCTAGGACTGGTGAGAGATGGAGGGAGGGAGGGATACAACTACTGTCTAGGACTGGTGAGAGAGGGAGGGAGGGATACAACTACTGTCTAGGACTGGTGAGAGAGGGAGGGAGGGATACAACTACTGTCTAGGACTGGTGAGAGATGGAGGGAGGGATACAACTACTGTCTAGGACTGGTGAGAGATGGAGGGAGGGAGGGATACAACTACTGTCTAGGACTGGTGAGAGAGGGAGGGAGGGATACAACTACTGTCTAGGACTGGTGAGAGAGGGAGGGAGGGAGGGATACAACTACTGTCTAGGACTGGTGAGAGAGGGAGGGAGGGAGGGATACAACTACTGTCTAGGACTGGTGAGAGAGGGAGGGAGGGATACAACTACTGTCTAGGACTGGTGAGAGAGGGAGGGAGGGATACAACTACTGTCTAGGACTGGTGAGAGAGGGAGGGAGGGATACAACTACTGTCTAGGACTGGTGAGAGATGGAGGGAGGGAGGGATACAACTACTGTCTAGGACTGGTGAGAGAGGGAGGGAGGGAGGGATACAACTACTGTCTAGGACTGGTGAGAGAGGGAGGGAGGGAGGGATACAACTACTGTCTAGGACAGGTGAGAGATGGAGGGAGGGATACAACTACTGTCTAGGACTGGTGAGAGATGGAGGGAGGGATACAACTACTGTCTAGGACTGGTGAGAGAGGAGGGAGGGATACAACTACTGTCTAGGACTGGTGAGAGAGGGAGGGAGGGATACAACTACTGTCTAGGACTGGTGAGAGAGGGAGGGAGGGATACAACTACTGTCTAGGACTGGTGAGAGAGGGAGGGAGGGAGGGATACAACTACTGTCTAGGACTGGTGAGAGATGGAGGAGGGATACAACTACTGTCTAGGACTGGTGAGAGATGGAGGGAGGGATACAACTACTGTCTAGGACTGGTGAGAGATGGAGGGAGGGATACAACTACTGTCTAGGACTGGTGAGAGGAGAGGGGAGGGATACAACTACTGTCTAGGACTGGTGAGAGATGGAGGGAGGGATACAACTACTGTCTAGGACTGGTGAGAGAGGGAGGGATACAACTACTGTCTAGGACTGGTGAGAGAGGGAGGGAGGGATACAACTACTGTCTAGGACTGGTGAGAGGAGAGGGAGGGAGGGATACAACTACTGTCTAGGACTGGTGAGAGGGAGAGAGGGAGGGAGGGATACAACTACTGTCTAGGACTGGTGAGAGATG